>NC_061508.1:262221839-262244183 GCF_022539505.1 Lolium rigidum
CTTAGCCTCGATGGAGAACTACTCCCTCCTCATGGGAGACAGAGCAGTGGTGATGAAGATGGCGGTGGTGTCGATGGAGATGCCTTCCGGGGCACTTCCCCGTCCCGGCGGCGTGCCGGAACGGAGACTCCTGTCCCCCGCATCTTGGCTTCGCGATGGCGGCGGCTCCGGAAGGTTTCTCGTACCGTGGCTTTTCCGTATCGAAGATTTAGGTCGTGGACCTTTAAATAGGCGAAGAGGCGGAGTCGGAAGGTCGGCGGGGCCACCACACGGTAGGGCGGCGCGCCCGGCTCCTTGGCCGCGCCGCCCACACGTGTGGGCCCCCCGTGGCCCTCCTCTCGGTGGCTCTCGGGTGTTCCGGAAGCTTCGTGGAATTCTAAGATGCTGGGCGTTGATTTCGTCCGATTCCGAGAATATTTCCTTACTAGGATTTCGAAACCAAAAACAACGAGAAAACGAAGAATCGGCTCTTCGGCATCTCGTCAATAGGTTAGTGCCGGAAAATGCATAATAATGACATATAATGTGTATAAAACATGTGAGTATCATCATAAAAGTAGCATGGAACATAAGAAATTATAGATACGTTTGAGACGTATCAAGCATCCCCAAGCTTAGTTCCTACTCGCCCTCGAGTAGGTAAACGATAACAAGGATAATTTCTGAAGTGACATGCTATCATAATCTTGACCATACTATTGTAAAGCATATGAGATGAATGCAGCGATTCGAAGCAATGATGAAGATAATGAGTAAACAACTGAATCATATAACAAAGACTTTTCATGAATAGTACTTTCAAGACAAGCATCAATAAGTCTTGCATAAGAGTTACTCATAAAGCAATAGATTCAAAGTAAAGGCATTGAAGCAACACAAAGGAAGATATAAGTTTCAGCGGTTGCTTTCAACTTCAACATATATATCTCATGGATAGTTGTCAACATAAAGCAATATAACAAGTGCAATAGGTAAACATGTAAGAATCAATGCACAGTTGACACAAGTGTTTGCTTCTAAGATAGAAAGAATAGGTAAACTGACTCAACAATAAGTAGAAGATAGGCCCTTCGCAGAGGGAAGCATGGATTACTATTTTTGTGCTAGAGCTTTTCATTTTGAAAACATAGAAATAATTTTGTCAACGGTAGTAATAAATCATATGTGTTATGCATAATACATCCTATAAGTTGCAAGCCTCATGCATAGTATACCAATAGTGCTCTCACCTTGTCCTAATTAGCTTGGATTAACATGGATTATCATTGCATAGCATATGTTTCAACCAAGTGTCACAAAGGGGTACCTCTATGCCGCCTGTACAAAGGTCTAAGGAGAAAGCTCGCATTGGATTTCTCGCTTTTGATTATTCTCAACTTAGACATCCATACCGGGACAACATAGACAACAGATAATGGACTCCTCTTTAATGCATAAGAATTCAACAACAGTTAATTTTCTCATAAGAGATTGAGGATTAGTTGTCCAAACTGAAACTTCCACCATGAATCATGGCTTTAGTTAGCGGCCCAATGTTCTTCTCTAACAGTATGCATACTCAAACCATTTGATCATGAAAATCGCCCTTACTTCAGACAAGACGAACATGCATAGCAACTCACATGATATTCAACAAAGGTGAAAGAGTTGATGGCGTCCCCAGAAACATGGTTACCGCTCAACAACCAACTTATTAAAGAAATAAGACACATAAGTACATATTCTTCACCACAATAGTTTTTAAGGCTATTTGTCCCATGAGCTATATATTGTAAAGACAAAGAATAGAATTTTAAAGGTAGCACTCAAGTAATGTACTTTGGAATGGCAGAGAAATACCATGTGGTAGGTAGGTATGGTGGACACAAATGGCATGATTTTTGGCTCAAGGATTTGGATGCACGAGAAGAATTCCTCTCAATACAAGGCTAGGCTAGCAAGGTTGTTTGAAGCAAACTCAAGTATAAAAGGTGCAGCAAAGCTCACATATGAACATATTGTAACTATTATAAGACTTTACATTGTCTCCTTGTTGTTCAAACACCTTAACCAGAAAATATCTAGACTCTAGAGAAACTAGTCATGCAAACCAAATTTTAACAAGCTCTATGTAGTTATTCATTAATAGGTGCAAAGTACATGATGCAAGAGCTTAAACATGATCTATATGAGCACAACAATTGCCAAGTATCAAATTATTCAAGACATTATACCAATTACCACATGCAGCATTTTCCGTTTCCAACCATATAACAATGAACGAAGCAGTTTCAACCTTCGCCATGAACATTAAAAGTAAAGCTAAGAACACATGTGTTCATATGCAACAGCGGAGCGTGTCTCTATCCCACACAAGCATTTATTCAGAGAATGAAAATAACAAAACAAAAATAAAAGCACACAGACACTCCAAGTAAAGTACATAAGATGTGATCGAATAAAAATATAGTTTCAAGAGAAGAAACCTGATAAGTTGTTGATGAAGAAGGGGATGCCTTGGGCATCCCCAAGCTTAGATGCTTGAGTCTTCTTGAAATATGCAGGGATGAACCACCGGGGCATCCCCAAGCTTAGACTTTTCACTCTTCTTGATCATATTGTATCATCCTCCTCTCTTGACCCTTGAAAAGTTCCTCCACACCAAACTCGAAACAAACTCATTAGAGGGTTAGTGCATAATCAAAAATTCACATATTCAGAGGTGACACAATCATTCTTAACACTTATGGACATTGCACAAAGCTACTGGAAGTTAATGGAACAAAGAAATCCATCCAACATAGCAAAACAGAGCAATGCGAAATAAAAGGCAGAATCTGTCAAAACAGAACAGTCCGTAAAGACGAATTTTTTTGAGGCACCAGACTTGCTCAGATGAAAATGCCCAAATTGAATGAAAGTTGCGTACATATCTGAGGATCACGCACGTAAATTGGCAGATTTTTCTGAGTTACCTACAGAGAGGCAGATCGAAATTCGTGACAGCAAGAAATCTGTTTCTGCGCAGCAATCCAAATCTAGTATTGACTTTACTATCAAAGACTTTACTTGGCACAATAATGCAATAAAATAAAGATAAGGAGAGGTTGCTACAGTAATAACAACTTCCAAGACTCAAATATAAAACAAAATTGCTGTAGTAAAATAAACACATGGGTTATCTCCCAAGAAGTGCTTTCTTTATAGCCATTAAGATGGGCTCAGCAGTTTTAATGATGCACTCGCAAGAAATAAAAGTTGAAGCAAAAGAGAGCATCAAGAAGCAAATTAAAACAAATTTAAGCCTAACCCACTTCCTATGAAAAGGGATCTTGTAAATAAACAAATTCATGAAGAACAAAGTGACAAGCATAGCAAGATAAAACACGAGTAACTTCAAGATTCTCAACATAAAGAGGGGAAACTTAATATTATTAAGATGCATATAACCATGTTTCCCTCTCTCATAATAACTTTCAGTAGCATCATGAACAAATTCAACAATATAACTATCAAATGAAACATTCTTATCATGAGCTATATGCATAAAATTATTACTCTCCACATAAGCATAATCAATTTTATTAGTTGTAGTGGGAGCAAATTCAACAAAGTAGCTATCATTATTATTCTCATCATCAAATATTGGAGGTATAGTATCATCATAATAAACTTTATCCTCCATAGTAGGCGGCACCAAAAGACCACTATCATTATAATCATCATAAATAGGGGGCATATCATAATCAACATAAACTTTCTCCTCAATACCCGGAGGACTAAAGAGATCATTTTCAACAAAACCGACCTCCCAAGCTTAGAATTTTCTATATCATTAGCAACAATGGTGTTCAAAGCGTTCATACTAATATCATTGCTACTAGCATGCAAATAAGGTTCCATAGGTTTTTTAATTTTCGCATTCAACCATTCATGTCTTGACTCAGGAAATAGTATAAAAAGCTCACAGATGTTTTCCATTATGCCTTACTAGTGTTTAACAAGAAACAAAAAGATGCAATTGCAGGATCTAAAGGAAATAGCTTCGAACACACACACAATGGCAACATAAAAGTACTTATTACCCGGGACCGGAGTATGAGTGCCTTTTACCTTTCCTCCCCAAAGAACGACGCCAGAAAAGTGCTTGATGTCTACGGGTGCTTCTATTCTTGTAGAAAGTGTTGGGCCTCCAAGAGCAGAGGTTTGTAGAACAGCAGCAAGTTTCCCTTAAGTGGATCACACAAGGTTTATCGAACTCAGGGAGGAAGAGGTCAAAGATATCCCTCTCAAGCAACCCTGCAATCACGATACAAGAAGTCTCTTGTGTCCCCAACACACCTAATACACTTGTCAGATGTATAGGTGCACTAGTTCGGCGAAGAGATAGTGAAATACAAGTAGTATGGATGTATATGAGTGGTAATAGCAATCTGAATAAAATATGGCAGCGAGTAAACATGCAATAGAACAGTAAATAAACGGAGTTTCAGTGTTTGGAAACAAGGCCTAGGGATCATACTTTCACTAGTGGACACTCTCAACATTGCAATCATAATTGGATATAAATATAAACACTTCACTATGCTATTCCGAATTACTCTCTGGCAAGATAACGAACTCTAATTCATCATGTAGGCAAACCTTAAAGATGTATTCCCAAGTACTAATAAACACCCCACGCTGTCACTTTGAGCATTCATAGGAGGTACTAACACACCACAATTTCATAGAGACATCCAACTCAAATCATAACTCAGTGAATAAGTATTCTGTGAAATATAGCCTAAGAGACCCACACGGTGCACACACTGTCACCTTTACACACGTGGGACAAGGAGTCTCCGGAGATCACATAAGTAAAATCCACTTGAATAGCATAATGACATCTAGATTACAAACTCATCATATGGATCTCAATCATGTAAGGCAGCTCATGAGATCATTGTATTGAAGTACATGGGAGAGAGATTAACCACATAGCTACCGGTACAGCCCTTAGCCTCGATGGAGAACTACTCCCTCCTCATGGGAGACAGCAGCGGTGATGAAGATGGCAGTGGTGTCGATGGAGATGCCTTCCGGGGGCACTTCCCCGTCCCGGCGGCGTGCCGGAACAGAGACTCCTGTCCCCCAGATCTTGGCTTCGCGATGGCGGCGGCTCTGGAAGGTTTCTCGTACCGTGGCTTTTCCGTATCGAAGATTTAGGTCGTGGACCTTTAAATAGGCGAAGAGGCGGAGTCGGAAGGCCGACGGGGCCACCACACGCAGGGCGGCGCGCCCGACTCCTTGGCCGCGCCGCCCACACGTGTGGGCCCCCGTGGCCCTCCTCTCGGTGGCTCTCGGGTGTTCTGGAAGCTTCGTGGAATTCTAAGTTGCTCGGCGTTGATTTCGTCCGATTCCGAGAATATTTCCTTACTAGGATTTCTGAAACCAAAAACAGCAAAAAACAGCAACTGGCTCTTCGGCATCTCGTCAATAGGTTAGTGCCGGAAAATGCATAATAATGACATATAATGTGTATAAAACATGTGAGTATCATCATAAAAGTAGCATGGAACATAAGAAATTATAGATACGTTTGAGACGTATCACTCCCACATATTCAACGATAACTTAGTGATCGATTGACACATTTACATACGATACCGATTCCCTTTGTCACGCGATATTTTACTTGTCTGAGGTTTGATCATCGGTATCTCCATACCTTGTTCAACCTCGTCTCCGACAAGTACTCATTACTCGTACCGTGGCATATCATCTCTTGTGAACTAGTCACATGCTTGCAAGCTAATCAGACGACATTCCACCGAGAGGGCCCGGAGTATATCTATCCGTCATCGGTATGGACAAATCCCACTCTTGATCCATATGCCTCAACTCATACTTTCCGAATACTTAATCCCATCTTTATAACCACCCATTTACGCAGTGGCGTTTGATGTAATCAAAGTACACTTCCGGTATAAGTGATTTACATGATCTCATGGTCGAAGGACTAGGTAACTATGTAGCGTAAGCTTATAGCAAGTTGATCTTAATGACTTGATATTATGCTACGCTCATTTGGGTGTGTGTCCATTATATCATTCATTCAATGACATAACCTTGTTATTAATAACATCCAATGTTCATGATCACGAAACCATGATCATCTATTAATCAACAAGCTAGTTATACAAGAGGCTTTCTAGGGACTCCTTGTTGTTTACATTACACACATGTATCAATGTTTCGGTTAATACAATTATAGCATGATATGCAAACTTTTATCATAAACACAAATATATATTATAATAACCACTTTATTATTGCCTCTTGGGCATATCTCCAACACCTTGCATGTAGGTAGTTCAAAATTTCGTAAAAAACGTGTCGGGTAGTTCAAGCAGTTCAAGCTCATTGCACGAGCAGTGCAGGCTCATGTCACCCGGAAGTTCAATGCTCTATTTTTTGCGGGGCGGAAATCTATCGTGCAAATCTCATCGTTTTGATCACCGACCACCTCAATCGTTGGCACCAAAAGCTTTATATGGTAAAGTATTGTTTGGAACTTTGTTCCGCCTCTGGCTGGCCAGACCTCACCGCCGCCCTCGCCCAGCCTTCCATTCGCACCCTCGAATCCCCCAGCCTCCAGCACCAGCCCAACGCCTCCCGAGCCAACTACCGCCCGCCCGGTCCCTGCCACACCCCTCTCGATCCCTCCTCGCCGGAAAGCGTGCCCGCCACCACCGAGAAGACCTCGTCCCCCAACCACCGAGCGCGATCAGACGACGTTGTCGATTCGGTTAGCCGCTGCTGCCTCTCCCTCCAGCGTCTAGCCCCGCTTTTCGGCGTGCGGTCCCTATCTGCCCTCCCCTATTCTCCAAGGTGAAAGTGCTAGAAAATAATAAACTCAACCATAGGGAAGTACATTAACCAATCCCTATCGCCAGGCAGGTACCTTGGAGCCTTATACTCTACCCGTCCACAGAGAGACAGAGGGCGCTTTTGGGCGATCCCGGGCGTTCCACCTCGCCGCCGCCAGATCAGCGGGTTCCTCACCCTCCGACGGCTGCGCCGGCATCGGGAGGATGGGGAAGCCCTGATCTGCGGTGTGTAAATAGCGTAGGTTCGGTTTGGGAGCTAGCCGGCGGTGTTGGGGAGTGGGCGGCGCGGGCGGAGTGGCGTTTGCGACGGAGGTCTTCCTCTCCGGCGGTGGAGGTCCGAGGAGCTCTGCTGCTGATCTTCCGTCTTCCGCGTGCTCGGGGCTCGATGGAGCTGCTGGGTGCGACAATCCCTCGCTGGAGTCGGCGGGATGGCGGATCCGGGGTCTCGAAGAACTGAAACGAGCTGGTGATGCGGTGCAGGGCGTTGGCTTTGGCGGCGCTGGATGGAGGCCCTCCGGGGTCGAGCTTCGTCGACTTCCCGTCCGCAGAGGGGCTGCTCCAAATCCAAGGCATGTGTGGAGCAGCAGCGGCGGCACGCCGGCGGTACATCTTTGTCGTCGTCTTCGTCAACGGGGTGCTGAGGAGCTTCGTTGTTTTTTTCCTTTTGTCTCAGGACCTTTCTGTAAGAACCTTGTGCTAAATATCATCAGCTCTTTTCCCGCAAAAAAAAGAAAACAATAGCGAAGTACAATGTGTATTGCGGGCAGCACATGCAAATATGATAAGAAGTACAACATGCAGGAAGTATACATATCAAAAATAATAAAAATCATCCATTATATTATTTCACATGAAGTACAAGATGCTCTTCCGAGAAAAAGGGGATTGCAACCCTTCGAATGATGGAAGTACACGAGATTGAAATGGGAATGGCGGAGAGAAAATATAGTGACAATAAAAAAACAAAATAATCCGGTCATCCGCAAGAAAGTTCAAATACTTGACGCTGAGAATTACAACCATTCGACATGAGCAGTACACCCACTTAACATCGGAAGTACAAAAAAACCAACAAAATCTAAATGTACAAAAAAACAAAATAATCCCATTATCCGCAAGGAAGTTCTAATACTTGACGCCGATAAGTACAATCATTCGACACGAGTAGTACAACCACTTAATATAGACAGTACAAGAAAACCGAAAAAATCTCAATGTACAAAAAAAATCATCTAGCATGTTATTTATCTTTATGGAGAGACACCTCTAGTGAACTATGGAGAGACACCTCTAAAATATAAAAATACGTAACCTACAAAAAAAATAACAAATTGTACTGGTCATAATATAAGGATTAATTAGACGCGTACTATTCACATTATAGCAAAGTTTCATTTTCACTTTTTTTTTAGGTTACATATGGACGTATTTTTTCTTACAAATTTGCACAAGTAAGTATTAAGTTGACATGTACGTGTGAATAATATTTCAATTTCTTGAAAATATTTCAATATTATTTTTCAATTTTTTTGAAATCGGGTGCGCTTATACCTAGGTTCTACGCCATATTTACCAAGAGGAGGTGCTACTACTTGAATAGTGCCCGAGAGGGGATGCTACCAACTTTTCAAAATCTTCAACCAAAACCTAGAGTGCTCGGCTGGGAGGAATTTCAGACTCACGCTTACGGGATGACGTGGAGGCATATGGTTAGTGCTATCAGGATCATGACACGCCCACGAAATCAGCACGTCAGTCCATAAGAGCATCTCCAACAGACGCGCTAAAAGGCCCGCGCGGTAAAAAAAACCGCCGGTTTGCCGCGCGCTGCTCCAGCAGATGCGGGAAAATGGCGCGCGCTAAAAAATTTGCCGCCCGCGCGCTTTCGCGCTATCCCGCGCGGGAAACTTGCCGCGTGCGATGGCGCGCGCGGTATAAACACGCCACGCGCGAGCGCGGGCAACTGTCACTTCCTCCACGCGTCTCTCTCCCTCCTCGTCTCTCTCGCTCCCGCGCCGCTCCACCTCCGGCCGCTCCGCCTCCTCCCGCGCCGCTCCACCTCCGTCCGCGAGATGCCTCCGCACCGCCGCCCCTCCTCCGGCTACCACGGCGTCCGGGCGCGGCCAAGCGGCCGGTTCGACGCGGAAATCCGCTCCGGCGAGGAGCGGATCCGCCTCGGCACCTTCGACACCACGCACGAGGCGGCGCGGGCGTACGACACCGTCGCGTGGCGGCTCGGCCGCTCGCGTCGGTCGATGAACTTCGACGATGTCTTCACGCGCGAGCAGGCGGAGATGCTGGCGCCGCCGTCGCCGATGATCACGCGCGAACAGCAGCGCCGCCATCGGGAGCTGGAGCAGCGCCTCCTCATCGCCGAGCGCGACGAGGCGCTGCGCGTCGAATGGGCGCGGCGCTTCCCCGAGGACGTCGCCGCCACGGAGGCCTTCTACGCGCAGAAGGAGGAGGACAAGGCGGCGATGAAAGCGAAGAAGAAGGCGAGCCGCGAGAAGCGCCGCGCCGAGTCCGCGGCGAGGAAGAAGGCGAGGACCGACGCGGCGGCGAGGAGGAAGGAGGAAAGGAAGAACACCGCAGGGCCGTCGACCGTCGTCCTCTCATCCTCCTCCGACTTCCAGTACACGACGACGTCGACGCTGGTGTCGGACACGACACTGAGCAGCTCCGACTTCGACTGGGAGTCCGACGACCAGTTCGAGTAGTAGTTTTATTTTAGTATTTTCGTTTAAATGTCGCATTGTATCGTCGCACTTTAAATATATTCGTATTTTCGATCAAATTTCATAGTTTGTTTGATGAATTTTCAAAAAAAAAACGG
Source organism: Lolium rigidum (assembly GCF_022539505.1). Classification (NCBI taxonomy): domain Eukaryota; kingdom Viridiplantae; phylum Streptophyta; class Magnoliopsida; order Poales; family Poaceae; genus Lolium; species Lolium rigidum. The sequence continues at coordinate 262,231,524 of NC_061508.1, forward strand.
TCGGACTAGCAGTTTGTGACGCGCGCGCGCTGCAAAATAGCGCCTCTGGCGGAGGTGCGTTTTTCGCACACCAACGCGCGCTGCAAAATACAGCCTCCGCCGAGGGCAAATTCGCTATGCCACGCGCGAACGGTATGCAGCGCGCCCAATCGCCGATATAGCGCGCGAGATTTTACAGCGCCTGTTGAAGATGCTCTAAGACTATTTTCTAAGTAGTTGCCCGCACGTCTAGGATTATTGGTTGCACTTTCCCATTCCCCCTATTGTCGCTGCTATACCACATTCCCATTGTGGACGTGTTGGACCGATCTACGTCCTGTACCGGTGCAAGGGAGGGAAGCACAACTATGGGAAGAGCGGAGAGCGGAAGGAGAGAGCGATGTTCTGATCATGATAGATAAAGTGGTACCTTAGATAAAGTGGGTACACGTGTACATCTCAATTTTCCAATGAAGTAGAATTGGAAACACCACGAACAAAATTAAGGAAGTATGTGAGATCCAATCTGTAGCCCCACAGGTTTTCTAAGTTTGGACTGCCTTGTCTTTTCACAATTTTCAGCTTCTTACAAAAACCAAGACCAAGGGTAAGTCTGTTCAAATCTAAAATAAATTCCAATTCTTCACTAGTTCTATCCCAGCTTGCTCACTTCCTAGCCAAGCCCAATCCGTGGATGGCACCAATGCAGCGCACCTACAATCTCTAGCTGGCCTCATACAGTCATACAACTACATGTGCGGCACATCAACGTACATAAATTTATCTTTTCTTGTATATATAAATCTCGTTGTCTCATAAAAATTATATAGGTCACATAATTCATTTAAGATTTTAACTTAAAAAAAGGGAATAATTTTAGTGAAAATCAAATAAAGATATGGTAAAAAACGTTCGAGCATAAGAAAATAATATCAGTTTTCTATTTTGTAATTTAGTAAATTGTTCAGTGTATCGAGTAAAATATTCTTGTACGTCCAAATAATTTTTTCTTTAAATATTTTTTAAGTCTTTAAATTTTAGATTTTTAAACGGATAAAAATTGCTAGCTTATCTTTCCATAGAAATGGATTGAATATTTCAACGTACTCTTTGGCTTGGCCAGGTTTGTCTGTCTCTACTAATAAAATTGCAATCCGTATCAGAAATGGTGAAAATGTTAATATCTCGACTGATCCTGGATCCCTTTTTAGTGAGAACAGAAAAATCATCACTCCAAGAGGCATTGCAGTGTATACTACAGTTTTAGAGCTTACTAGTCATGTGACATGCTACTAGGATGAATGATACGTCTCCAACGTATCTATAATTTCTTATGTTCCATGCTAGTTTTATGACAATACCTACATGTTTTATTCATACGTTATATCGTTTTTATGCGTTTTCCGGAACTAACCTATTAACGAGATGCCAAAGTGTCAGTTCCTGTTTTCTGCTGTTTTTGGTTTCAGAAATCCTAGTAAGGAAATATTCTCGGAATTGGACGAAATCAACGCCCAATATCTTATTTTTCCACGAAGCTTCCAGAACACCGGAGAGAGACCAGAGGGGAGCCAGGGGGACCCCACACGCCAGGGCAGCGCGACCAAAGGGTGGGGCGCGCCCCCCTATTGTGTGGCCCCACCAGGGCCCCTCCGAGGCTGCATTTCCGCCTACTTAAGGTCTCCATCGCGAAAACCCTAAACCAATAAGCCACGATACGAGAAAAGTTCCAGAGCCGCCGCCATCGCGAAGCCAAAATTCGGGGGACAGAAGTCTCTGTTCCGGCACGCCGCCGGGACGGGGAAGTGCCCCCGGAAGGCATCTCCATCAACACCTCCGCCATCTCCATCGACGCTGCTGTCTCCTATGATGAGGAGGGAGTAGTTCTCCCCCGAGGCTAAGGGTTTTACCATAGCTATGTGGTTCATCTCTCTCTCCCATGTGATCTTTATGTGATCATGAACTTTGTGATCTAGTTGAATATCATCTATGTACTACTCTAGTGATGTTATTAAAGTACTCTATTCCTCCTTCATGATGTAATGGTGACAGTGTGTGCATCATGTAGTACTTGGCATAGGTTATGATTGTGATCTCTTGTAGATTATGAAGTTAACTATTACTATGATAGTATTGATGCGATCTATTCCCCCTTTCATAGCCTGATAGTGACAGTGTGCATGCTATGTTAGTACTCGGTATATTTGCAATGATCTATCATGCACTCTAAGGTTATTTAAATATGAACATCGAATGTTGTGGAGCTTGTTAACTCCGGCATTGAGGTGCTCTTGTAGCCCTACACAATTAATGGTGTTTGTCATCCAACAAGAGAGTGTAGAGAAAGTAGTATTTGTTTATTCAGTTATGTGATCAATGTTGAGAGTGTCCACTAGTGAAAGTATGATCCCTAGGCCTCATTTCTAAGCATTGAAACTCCGTTTATTTACTGTTTTGTTGCATGTTTACTCGCTGCCATATTTTATTCAGATTGCTATTACCACTCATATACATCCATACTACTTGTATTTTACTATCTCTTCGCCGAACTAGTGCACCTATACATCTGACAAGTGTATTAGGTGTGTTGGGGACACAAGAGACTTATTGTATCGTGATTGCAGGGTTGCTTGAGAGGGATATCTTTGTCCTCTACCTCCCTGAGTTCGATAAACCTTGGGTGATTCACTTAAGGGAAACTTGCTGCTGTTCTACAAACCTCTGCTCTTGGAGGCCCAACACTATCTACAGGAATAGAAGCGTGCGTAGACATCAAGCTATTTTCTGGCGCCGTTGCCGGGGAGGTAAGGTAAAAGGCACTCACACTCCGGACCCCGGCAACCAAGCTATTTTCTGGCGCCGTTGCCGGGGAGGTAAGGTAAAAGGTATTCACATCCTCCGACTACTAAGCTATTCCTAGCATTGTTGCCGGTGTGTGAGTGCTCGAAGTTATTTCCTTTAGATCCTGCAATTGCATCTTTTTGTTTCTTGTTCACTAGTTAGGCATAATGGAAAATAACAATGAGCTTTTTATTCTATTTCCTGAGTTAAGACATGGATTGTTTGATGCGAAAATTTAAAAACCTATGGAACCTTATTTGCATGCTAGTAGCAATGATATTAGTATGAACGCTTCGAACACCATTGTTGCTAATGCTATGGAAGAATTTAAGCTTGGGGAAGCTGGTTTTGATGAGCATGATATTTTTAGTCCCCCAAGTTTTGAGGAGAAAATTTACTTTGATGATACTTTGCCTCCCATTTATGATGATTATAATGATAGTGGTATTTTGGTGCCACCTACTATGGAGGATAAAGGTTATTATGATTATACCATGCCTGCAATTTATGATGATTACAATGATGGTTATGGTAGTTTTACTCCCACTATTGCTAATAAAATTGATTATGCCTATGTGGAGAGTAATGATACTTTTATGCATGTGAATAAGAATGCTTTATGTGATAGTTATATTGTTGAGTTTGTTCATGATGCCACTGAAAGTTATTATGAGAGAGGGAAACATGGTTGTATGCATCTTAATAATATTAAGTTTCCCCTCTTTATGTTGAGAATCTTGAAGTTACTCGTGTTTTATCTTCCTATGCTTGTCACTTTGCTCCTCATGAATTTATTTGTGTACAAGATTCCTTTTCATAGGAAGTGGGTTAGACTTAAATTTGTTTCATACTTGTTTTTGATGCTCTCTTTGCTTCAACTCTTATTTCTTGCGAGTGCATCATTAAAATTACTGAGCCCATCTTAATGGCTATAAAGAAAGCACTTCTTGGGAGATAACCCATGTTTTTATTTTGCTACTGTTTTGTTGAGTCTTGGAAGTTGTTACTACTGTGGCAACCTCTCCTTATCTTTATTTTATTGCATTTTTGTGCCAAGTAAAGTCTTTGATAGTAAAGTCAATACTAGATTTGGATTACTGCGCAGAAACAGATTTCTTGCTGTCACGAATTTGAGTAGGATTCTCTGTAGGTAACTCAGAAAAATCTGCCAATTTACGTGTGTGATCCTCAGAATATGTACGCAACTTTCATTCAATTTGAGCTTTTTCATCTGAGCAAGTTAAGTGCTCCTGAAAAATTCGTCTTTACGGACTGTTCTGTTTTGACAGATTCTGCCTTTTATTTCGCATTGCCTCTTTTGCTATGTTGAATGGATTTCTTTGTTCCATTAACTTTCAGTAGCTTTGTGCAATGTTCAGAAGTGTTAAAAATGATTGTGTCACCTCTGAATATGTGAATTTTTGATTATGCACTAACCCTCTAATGAGTTTGTTTTGAGTTTGGTGTGGAGGAAGTTTTCAAGGGTCAAGAGAGGAGGATGATACAATATGATCAAGAAGAGTGAAGAGTCTAAGCTTGGGGATGCCCCCGTGGTTCATCCCTGCATATTTCTAGAAGACTCAAACATCTAAGCTTTGGGATGCCCAAGGCATCTCCTTCTTCATCGACAACTTATCAGGTCACCTCTAGTGAAACTATATTTTTATTCCGTCACATCTTATGTGCTTTACTTGGAGCGTCTGTTTATTTGTGTTTTTGTTTGAATAAATTGGATCATACCTTGTTTGGGAGAGAGACACGTTCCGCTTTTTCATTTGAACACTTGTGTTCTTCCCTTTATTCTTAATGTTCTTGGCGAAGGTTGAAACTACTTCGTTCATTGTTATATGGTTGGAAACAGAAAATGCTGCATGTGGTAATTGGCATAATGTCTTGAATAATTTGATACTTGGTAATTGTTGTGCTCATATAGATCATTTTTAAGCTCTTGCATCATGTACTTTGCACCTATTAATGAATAACTACATAGAGCTTGTTAAATTTTGGTTTGCATGATTGGTCTCTCTAGAGTCTAGATATTTTCTGGTTAAGGTGTTTGAACAACAAGGAGACGATGTAAAGTCTTATAATACTTACAATATGTTCATATGTTAGCTTTGCTGCACCTTTTATACTTGAGTTTGCTTCAAACAACCTTGCTAGCCTAGCCTTGTATTGAGAGGGGTTACTTCTCGTGCATCCAAATCCTTGAGCCAAATACTATGCCATTTGTGTCCACCATACCTACCTACTACATGGTATTTCTCTGCCATTCCAAAGTACATTACTTGAGTGCTACCTTTAACAATTCTATCATGTACCTTTGCAATATATAGCTCATGGGAAAAATAGCCTTAAAAACTATTGTGGTGAAGAATATGTAGCTATGTATCTTATTTCTTATAAGTTGCTTGTTGAGCGGTAACCATGTTTCTGGGGATGCCATCAACTTTTACACCTTTGTTGAATATCATGTGAGTTGCTATGCATGTTCGTCTTGTCTGAAGTAAGGGAGATTTTCATGATCAAATGGTTTGAGTATGCATATTGTTAGAGAAGAACATTGGGCCGCTAACTAAAGCCAAGAATCATGGTGGAAGTTTCAGTTTGGACAATCAATCCTCAATCTCTTATGAGAATATTATCTGTTGTTGAATGCTTATGCATTAAAGAGGAGTCCATTATCTGCTGTCTATGTTGTCCCGGTATGGATGTCTAAGTTGAGAATAATCAAAAACGAGAAATCAAATGCGATCCTTCTCCTTAGACCTTTGTACAGGCGGCATAGAGGTAGGCCTTTGTGACACTTGGTTGAAACATATGCTATGCAATGATAATCCATGTTAATCCAAGCTAATTAGGACAAGGTGCGAGCACTATTGGTAATCTATGCATGAGGCTTTCAACTTATAAGATGTATTATGCATAACACATATGATTTATTACTACCGTTGACAAAATTGTTTCTATGTTTTCAAAATGAAAAGCTCTAGCACAAAAATAGTAATCCATGCTTCCCTCTGCGAAGGGCCATTCTTCTACTTTATTGCTGAGTCAGTTTACCTACTTCTTTCTATCTCAGAAGCAAACACTTGTGTCAACTGTGTGCATTGATTCTTACATGTTTACCTATTGCACCTGTTATATTACTTTGTGTTGACAATTATCCATGAGATAAACAAGTTGAAGTTGAAAGCAACCGCTGAAACTTATATCTTCCTTTGTGTTGCTTCAAAGCTTTTTACTAAGAATCTATTGCTTTATGAGTTAACTCTTATGCAAGTCTTATTGATGCTTGTCTTGAAAGTACTATTCATGAAAAGTCTTTGCTATATGATTCAGTTGTTTAATCATTGTCTTTACCATTGCCTCGAATCACTGCATTCATCTCATATGCTTTACAATAGTATGATCAAGATTATGTAAGTAGCATGTCACTTCAGAAATTATCCTTGTTATCGTTTACCTACTCGAGGGCGAGCAGGAACTAAGCTTGGGGATGCTTGATACGTCTCCAACGTATCTATAATTTCTTATGTTCTATGCCAGTTTTATGACAATACCTACATGTTTTATTCATACTTTATATCGTTTTTATGCGTTTTCCGGAACTAACCTATTAACGAGATGCCGAAGTGCCAGTTCCTGTTTTCTGCTGTTTTTGGTTTCAGAAATCCTAGTAAGGAAATATTCTCGGAATTGGACGAAATCAACGCCCAGTATCTTATTTTTCCACGAAGCTTCCAGGACACCGGAGAGAGACCAGAGGGGAGCCAGGGGGCCCCACACGCCAGGGCGGCGCGGCCAAGGGGTGGGGCGCGCCCCCCTATTGTGTGGCCCAACCAGGGCCCCTCCGAGGCTGCCCTTCCGCCTACTTAAGGTCTCCATCGCGAAAACCCTAAACCAATAAGCCACGATACGAGAAAAGTTCCAGAGCCGCCGCCATCGCGAAGCCAAGATTCGGGGGACAGAAGTCTCTGTTCCGGCACGCCGCCGGACGGGGAAGTGCCCCCGAAAGGCATCTCCATCGACACCTCCGCCATCTCCATCGACGCTGCTGTCTCCTATGATGAGGAGGGAGTAGTTCTCCCCCGAGGCTAAGGGTTGTACCGTAGCTATGTGGTTCATCTCTCTCTCCCATGTGAACTTTATGTGATCATGAGCTTTGTGATCTAGTTGAATATCATCTATGTGCTACTCTAGTGATGTTATTAAAGTACTCTATTCCTCCTTCATGGTGTAATAGTGACAGTGTGTGCATCATGTAGTAATTGGCATAGGTTATGATTGTGATCTCTTGTAGATTATGAAGTTAACTATTACTATGATAGTATTGATGCGATCTATTCCCCCTTTCATAGCCTGATGGTGACAGTGTGCATGCTATGTTAGTACTCGGTATATTTGCAATGGTCTATCATGCACTCTAAGGTTATTTAAATATGAGCATCGAATGTTGTGGAGCTTGTTAACTCCGGCATTGAGGTGCTCTTGTAGCCCTACACAATTAATGGTGTTTGTCATCCAACAAGAGAGTATAGAGAAAGTAGTATTTGTTTATTCAGTTATGTGATCAATGTTGAGAGTGTCCACTAGTGAAAGTATGATCCCTAGGCCTTGTTTCTAAGCATTGAAACTCCGTTTATTTACTGTTGTGTTGCATGTTTACTCGCTGCCATATTTTATTCAGATTGCTATTACCACTCATATACATCCATACTACTTGTATTTCACTATCTCTTAGCCGAACTAGTGCACCTATACATCTGACAAGTGTATTAGGTGTGTTGGGGACACAAGAGACTTCTTGTATCGTGATTGCAGGGTTGCTTGAGATGGATATCTTTGTCCTCTACCTCCCTGAGTTCGATAAACCTTGGGTGATTCACTTAAGGGAAACTTGCTGCTGTTCTACAAACCTCTGCTCTTGGAGGCCCAACAATGTCTACAGGAATAGAAGCGTGTGTAGACATCAATGAACAACTTCTTCGGAGTTTGTTTGGCCAAGTTGATATCACAAGGATCCACTGGTAGAAAAACGGCCTTTGGTCACGGTTAACAACTGCCATTAGTCGCGGTTGCGTAACCGCGACCAATTAAGCGCGACTAAAGGCCCCCCCTTTAGTCGCGGTTTCTTACGAACCGCAACTAAAGGCACGTCCACGGGGCCGCCAGCAGTCCGTCGGGGCGGAGGACCTTTAGTCGCGGTTCTCCTGGCCAACCGCGACTAAAGGCCGCCGCAGGTTTAGGGTTTTAGCCCTCCCCCTAAACCTGTTTTCTTTTTAATTTGTATTGTTTTATTTCCTTTGTGTTTTATTTTAATTTTGAAGGAGTTTCACATATTCTACGGTACTACATACATGCATATGAATGTACAATTTCAAACAAATTTGAAATTAGAACCAAAAAGAATTCAAGAGGAATATACAATATATATTCAATATCGGATGACCATATACAATTTTGAACAAGTTTCCATACATAATTTAGTGCATATGAAGTTCTACGTCCTCTACATAGTGTTGTCCTTTAGGATGGACGACTTCCCTCGCGAACCATCCAGCTAGTTCCTCTTGAAGTGGTCGGAAGCGAGCTTCTGGACTAAGCATCTTCCGGAGGTTATTCCTCTTGATATTTTTCTCACACGGAACCCGCTCAGAGGTGTATCTCCGGATCATCTCACAAACATAGTATCCACATAGATTGGTCCCCGGTGGCTGAATATCCCCAGTCCCACTCACTGACCTTTTAAATTGTAGCTCTTTTTTGAATTCACCGACCTTTTCATCTACGAACCGTCTCCAAACCCTACGAGGCAAAGAAAATTAAATGAACAGGAGAGTTATTAGTTACTTGATATTAGGAAATGAACGAAATAGGCCGATCGATATAGAGCGCAAATGAATGAAAATAATTACTTCTGCATCATTTTTCTCATGTCGGCCCAAAGCTTTGAATCCATATTCAGAGAGTCGTAGACGAGAACTGTGGAGTCGTGAAATTGAATTACTAGCAGAATCCAGTGGAACCTGCGGACACGATACATGCACAGTCATGCATAACTCATGGATTAGCCACATACCATGCATGGAGTAAACAAAAGATAATGTGCTCAAGACAGTAACACTCACCCAAAATGGTAAGGAAATAGAATATCACTTTTGAGTTCCTGTTTTCTAAAAAACCGCCACAGGTCTTCCTCCACGTCGGCGGGGTGATGTTCTAACACATATCCATTAACGATGTGTGGGTCAATGAACCCAACATCATGGATGTTCTTTACTCTGCATTCCTTAATCTTCATTTTGCATAATAGCGTACACAACAATATAGTTAGGACATATATATAGTGCAGGCAATGAACGAGATGGGGTAGAAATAAATCACTTACATAACGTAGCAACTGATGATAGATTTGTCGAGCTCGCGCAGATTGAAAAGCTGGAACAATTCACTCAGATGAATTGTTACATAGTAATGTTTGAAGTGATGCTCATGTCTAACTTCCGCATAAATATATTCTTTGGCGTTTTTATTTTTTATGTAACCCTTGTACCAATTTAGCAGATTTTTCATTTGTTGAGGTAGATCCTCTTCCTGCGCGAGCTCGACGAGGGGCCCATTCCGCACATATGTAATTACTGGTTTACTCATTGGCGCCTCCTCAAGGCCTAACACTGCACGAAGAGTCATACCTAAGGTGGCCGCTTGTTCTCTGGCACTCGTTACAGTCAATCCCTGTGCTGCCGCAGCTGCTATGATATCGGGGGCATCCGGACCGGCGGCTTTCACTATGAGCGGGGCAATCGATTGTTTACTTTGTTCCTCGAGCTGGGCAACTCGTTTCCCGCTTTTTTACTTGCTAATTCTTTCTCGGCCTCCTCCAAGGCTTTCTTCTCCTGCTTCTCCGCCCGCTCTTTCTTCTCCTTCAACATGAGTGCCCGCCTACGAAGTTCACGTGCATAGTCGTCGAGCGGATTCTTCGCGGCTTGGGACGGTGTGCTCAAAAATGACTTAGCCCACTTCTTTTGCTCATCGGAAAATACCGGCTTGGGCTCGGGCTCTCTTTTCTTCTTGCAGTCCGCCTTCCATTTCTCATAATCAGCAGCCGCGGCCGCGTCAGTTTCCTCGGCACTACGTTCCCAAGGCCTTGTGGGGAGAGGCTTCAGTGATGGCTCCGGTACCTTTGTGGTCTTAGGTACATAAGGGTCCGGGTTAATAGTCCAGGACTGCTTCTACTTCTTTGCCGGAGGTGGATTGGGGGGCGGCGTCTGATCACCCGCCGGACGAGGACTGGGGCGGCGGCGACTGATCACCCGCCGGACGTTGTGGACTGGGGGGCGGCGTCGGCTGACGTGACGGAGGTGTAGGTGAACCACCACCACCACCACCACCACCGCCGCCACCACCACCGGAGGGGGGTGGACTTGTTGGCCTTGGCGCCTCGCCTGGAAACTTGATTAACTTCTTTTTCCATAGAATGAACTGGCGCTTGACACCTCCAAGTCTTCTCTCCCCTTCGGGTGTAGCAATGTCAATCTCCAGGTCCTCAAACCCTGGGACTATGTCCTCCACCGTGACACGAGCATAGCCATCTTGAATGGGGTTGTTGTGGTGGAGTGCTCCGAGTTCACATGGTAAAGCACTGCCGATGGCTACCTTCGTGGACATGTTCCCAATTGGATAATGCGAGATGACATTCTTTCATCTCCTTTACATCGTCCACGGGGTAGCGAGGAGGCTCCGGTGCAGTAATATCGATCGCCGGTGCATTAGCAGTAGCCGACGGGGCCTCCGTGGAAGCCACGCTGCTTCTCTGCTGCTGGCTTCCGAGATCCGCTGGATGATCTTCATGCGTCCCAGCTGCCGATCTTTCTTGTACTAGTATATTCACGATTTTCTTCATCTCATCGAATTCCGATGCCAACCGCGCCACAACATCTGGATCCCGATCCATCTTTCTCTTACGGCTTCTGTAACCGTACGGGTCATCGTTCTGGGAGAACCCTATTTTCCACGGAATGTTCCCCATGCCTCGTACACGTCCTCCGTGTTCAGGATTCCCGAGGGCTTTTGTCGGCGCGTCGTTCTCTCTGTTGAACTTGATCTTCCCCTCTTGAGCATCCCTCATTGCGTCAATAAGGGCTTGGGTGGGTTTAAACGTTTTGTTCCGGTGAACACACGCCCCTGTCTCCGGGTGTAGCGTTCCCCCATGCCCGTACCACCAGCTTTTGGCCCTTGGGTCCCATCCCTCCGTACCTGGACGGATTCCTTGCGCCCTCAGCTCGTTCTCCATCTTCTCCCACCTAGGCTCCCAAAGGCTATACCCTCCTGGCCCCATAATATGATTGTACTCCTTCTTAGCCGCATTTTCCTTATTTTTTCGATATTTCAGTGAACTGCTCCGATTTCTTTTGCCTCACAAATTCTGGCCAATCATGTTTCAGTTTCTCATATTGTCCTTTGAAATCCGGAGTCTTGTTCTTGTTGACATAGTCACGGGCTAGATTTTGCTTGAATTTCCGGAATGCACCGGCCATCTTATGAAGAGCGAACTGTTTGACTAGCCTCCTCCTCTCCTTGTTTTCCTCAATCTTGTTACCCTCCTCATCAAATTTGTTGTATTCCGGAGGTAGAACGAAATGTTCCATAAGCTTTTTCAAGCAATCTTTTTTTGTTCTCTTCTCGACAAAAGTGAAACCAAGACGTGCCTTCTTTGGCTCATTCCACTCCTGGACGGTGATTGAGACGTTATCTCTAACAATGGCTCCGCATTGGTTGATAAACTTGGTGGCATTCTTGTGGGGCTCCAGCGGCTTGCCGGTTGCACTGACAACCTCGATGGTATATGTTTCTCCTTGTTTCAGCGTCTTGGTTGCGCCATGCTTTGACGACGTACTCGATTGTTTCGACGATCTGGTCGAGGGCTAAAATAAGAAAGAGAGTCGCACGCGTTAGTACACACATATTTATTCAAATCAGTAAGTTTGTATCACCAGAGGCTCAATGTATATATATACCTCGGCGCCGGAGGTGGTTGCTACTTCCAATTGAAGATCGTCATTTATCGACGTTTCTTCGTCATCATCTTGCTGACGGCCTTCATCTTGACCGTCAAGGTTCAGATAAGAAGAGATATCATCTTCTTCATCTTGTTCGGTCGGCACATAAAGAATATCGCCAGCAATGAGGCCCATTATATGTTCTTCAGCGTCCGGATCATAGTTGGCCATAATCGGGTCAGCTCTATCGTCCGCCATATGTCAGTCCTGAAAACATGTAGTAAAAACAAATTAATTAAGTGAAGAAGGGGGCGGTGGCGGTGGCGAAAGGGCGGTGGCAAAAGGAGGGGGCGGGGAAGGGGTGGGCGAGGGTGTCGCGGAAGAGCGCGAGACGGGGCGGCAGATGACGGCGTCACGGAGAGGGAGGCGAGGACGAGCGCGTTGGCGGCGATTAAAAGTTTTTTTAACTAATAAAAATTGTAGCTAATAATTAAAGTGTAATTAAATTTGTAACTCCGTTTTAGTTTAGTTTTTTGAATTTGTAACTAAGTTTTTTTTTAGTTTTTTGAATTGTTACTAAGTTCTTCACATATAATACACACGTCCACAAAGTTGTTTCGTTTTTAATTAAAAAAACTTAGTTACAAATTTAAAAAACTTAGTTAATTACAAATTAGTTCTTCACATAATTAAGTTACATTTTTAAGTTACATTTAATTAAGTTACAAATTTAAAAAACTTAGTTAATTACAATACACGTTTACAATTTAATTAAGTTACATTTTTAATTAAAATTAAAACTTAGTTACAAATTAAAAAAAATGGGCCGAGCGCGCGG
>NC_061508.1:262244283-262435320 GCF_022539505.1 Lolium rigidum
TTTCTTTCTGATGGAAAACTTGCTGCTGTGCGCATCATACCTTCCTCTTGGGGTTGCCCAACGAACGTGTGAAATACACGCCATCATGCTGCTTCAATGCCTCTACTATGAATTATTGCTTTATGAGTTAACTCTTATGCAAGACTTATTGATGCTTGTCTTGAAGTACTATTCATGAAAAGTCTTTGTTTTATGATTCATTTGTTTACTCATGTCATTTACATTGTTTTGATCGCTGCATTCATTACATATGCTTACAATAGTATGATCAAGGTTATGATGGCATGTCACTCCAGAAATTATATTTGTTATCGTTTACCTGCTCGGGACGAGCAGAAACTAAGCTTGGGGATGCTGATACGTCTCCGACGTATCGATAATTTATTATGTTCCATGCCACATTATTGATGATATCTACATGTTTTATGCATACTTTATGTCCTATTTATGCATTTTCCGGCACTAACCTATTAACGAGATGCCGAAGAGCCAGTTGCTTTGTTTTCTGCTGTTTTTGGTTTCAGAAATCCTAGTAAGGAAATATTCTCGGAATTGGACGAAATCAACGCCCAGGGGCCTATTTTGCCACGAAGCTTCCAGAACACCGAAGATGATACGAAGTGGGGCCACGAGGTGGCCAGACGCTAGGGCGGCGCGGCCCAAGCCCTGGCCGCGCCGACCTAGTGTGTGGGCCCCTCGCGTCGCCCCCTGACCTGCCCTTCCGCCTACATACAGTCTTCGTCGCGAAACCCCCAGTACCGAGAGCCACGATATGGAAAACCTTCCAGAGACGCCGCCGCTGCCAATCCCATCTCGGGGGATTCAGGAGATCGCCTGCGGCACCCTGCCGGAGAGGGGAATCATCTCCCGGAGGACTCTTCACCACCATGGTCGCCTCCGGAGTGATGAGTGAGTAGTTCACCCCTGGACTATGGGTCCATAGCGGTAGCTAGATGGTTGTCTTCTCCTTATGTGCTTCATTGTCGGATCTTGTGAGCAGCCTAACATGATCAAGATCATCTATACGTAATGCTATATGTTGTTTTTGTTGGGATCCGATGGATAGAGAATACTATGTTATGTTGATTATCAATCTATTACCTATGTGTTGTTTATGATCTTGCATGCTCTCCGTTATTAGTAGAGGCTCGGCCAAGTTTTTACTCTTAACTCCAAGAGGGAGTATTTATGCTCGATAGTGGGTTCATGCCTCCATTAAATGCGGGACGGTGACGGAAAGTTCTAAGGTTGTGGATGTCTTTGTTGCCACTAGGGATAAAACATCGATGCTATGTCCGAGGATGTTGTTATTGATTACATTACGCACCATACTTAATGCAATTGTCTCGTTGTTTTCAACTTAATGCTGGAAGGGGTTCGGATGATAGCACGAAGGTGGACTTTTTAGGCATAGATGCATGGTTGGATAGCGGTCTATGTACTTTGTCGTAATGCCCAATTAAATCTCACAATACTCATCATATCATGTATGTGCATTGTCATGCCCTCTCTATTTGTCAATTGCCCAGCTGTAATTTGTTCACCCAACATGCTATTTATCTTATGGGAGAGACACCTCTAGTGAACTGTGGACCCCGATCCATTCTTTTAATCGAATACAATCTACTGCAATACTTGTTCTATTGTTTTACTGCAAACAATCATCATCCACACTATACATCTAATCCTTTGTTACAGCAAGCCGGTGAGATTGACAACCTCAGCTTGTTTCGTTGGGGCAAAGTACTTTAGTTGTGTTGTGCGGGTTCCACGTTGGCGCCGGAATCCCTGGTGTTGCGCCGCACTACATCTCGCCGCCATCAACCTTCAACGTGCTTCTTGGCTCCTACTGGTTCGATAAACCTTGGTTTCTTACTGAGGGAAAACTTGCCGCTGTACGGATCACACCTTCCTCTTGGGGTTCCCAACGGACGCGTGCTGTACGCGTATCAAGGCGGCGCAGGAGGGGCAACAGGGTGCCCTCCCCATAGGCCGGCGCGGCCAGGGGCTGGCCCGCGCGGCCCTATGGTGTGGGGCCCCAGGTCTCCCCTCTGACTCCCCTTCGGTGTCCGGGTCCGTCTCGGTGAATTATGATGTTTGGTCTTCGTTTCGTCGAATTTCGAGAATATTGCCCGAACAGCCTTTCTGGAACCAAAAACAGCGAGAAAACGAGAAGCGGCATCGTGGCATCTTGTTAAGAGGTTAGTTCCGGAAAACGCATAAAATTATCATAAAGTGCAAGCAAAACATATAAGTATTGTCATAAAACAAGCATGGAACATCATAAATTATGGATACGTTGGAGACGTATCAGCATCCCCAAGCTTAGTTCCTACTCGTCCTCGAGTAGGTAAACGATAAAAAGAATAATTTCTGTAGTGACATGCTACTTACATAACCTTGATCATACTATTACAAAGCATATGAAATGAATGAAGTGACTCAAGGCAATGATCTATAGTTGCTAACAAATAGATAACATGTAGCAAAACTTTTCATGAAGAGTACTTTCAAGACAAGTATCAAAAAGTCTTGTACAAGAGTTAACTCATAAAGCAATAAATTCAAAGTAAAGGCATCGAAGCAACACAAAGGAAGATATAATTTTCAGCAGTTGCTTTCAACTTTCAACATGCATATCTCATGGATAATTGTCAACATAAAGTAATATGATGAATGCAAATAAGCAAGTATGTAAGAATCAATGCACAGTTGACACAAGTGTTTGCTTCTAAGATGGAAGGAAGTAGGTAAACTGACTCAACATAAAGTAAAAGAAAGGCCCTTCGTAGAGGGAAGCATTGATTGCTATATTTGTGCTAGAGCTTTGGTTTTGAAAACATAAAGAGAGCATAAAAGTAAAGTTTTGAGAGGTGTTTGTTGTTGTCAACGAATGGTAGTGGGCACTCTAACCCCCTTGCCATACAAACCTTCAAAGAGCGGCTCCCATTTTATTTTATTTTTGGGTGGCACTCCTTCCAACCTTTCTTTCACAAACCATGGCTAACCGAATCCTCGGGTGCCTGCCAACAATCTCATACCATGAAGGAGTGCCTTTTTATTTTAGTTTTATTATGATGACACTCCTCCCCACCTTTGCTTTCTCAAGCCATGGCTAACCGAATCCTCGGGTGCCGTCCAACAATCACATACCATGGAGGAGTGTCTATTGTTTTGTAATTAATTGGGGCTGGGAACCCCATTGCCAGCTCTTTTTGCAAAATTATTGGATAAGCGGATGAAGCCACTAGTCCATTGGTGAAAGTTGCCCAACAAGATTGAAAGATAAACACCACATACTTCCTCATGAGCTATAAAACATTGACACAAATCAGAGGTAATAAATTTTGAATTGTTTAAAGGTAGCACTCAAGCAATTTACTTTGGAATGGCGGAGAAATACCATGTAGTAGGTAGGTATGGTGGACACAAATGGCATAGTTTTTGGCTCAAGGTTTTGGATGCACGAGAAGCATTCCCTCTCAGTACAAGGCTTAGGCTAGCAAGGTTGTTTGAAGCAAACACAAGTATGAACCGGTACAGAAAAACTTACATAAGAACATATTGCAAACATTATAATACTCTACACTTTCTTCCTTGTTGCTCAAACACTTCTACCAGAAAATATCTAGACCTTAAGAGAGACCAATCATGCAAACCAATTTTAACAAGCTCTACAGTAGTTCTCCACTAATAGGTGTAAACTACATGAAAAAGCTTAATCATGATCTACTTGAGAGCTCAAAACAATTGCCAAGTGTCAAATTATCCAAGACATTATGAGGCATTTTCTGTTTCCAACCAAATAACAATAAGTATTGTAGCTTCCAACTTTTATCATTGAACATTAAAAGTAAAACGAAGAACAAGTGTTCATATGAAAAAGCGGAGCGTGTCTCTCTCCCAAACAAGGATTGCTAGGATATGATCTTATTCAAACAAAAATAAAAATAAAAGCACACAGACGCTCCAAGTAAAGCACATAAGATGTGATCGAATAAAAATATAGTTTCAATAGAAGAAACCTGATAAGTTGATGAAGAAGGGGATGCCTTGGGCATCCCCAAGCTTAGACGCTTGAGTCTCCTTGAAATATGCAGGGATGAACCACGGGGGCATCCCCAAGCTTTGACTTTTCACTTTTCTTGATCATATATCATCCTCCTCTCTTGACCCTTGAAAACTTCCTTCACACCAAACTTCTCATAAACTTCATTAGAGGGGTTAGTACTCAAAAAACTTGAATCCACTTTTAGTCCTGTAGTGACACATTGCAAGAACTCAATAAAACATTAGCTACAGCTCTCCACATCTAGAAAACCTTGCTTAAAGTCGACAAGAGACAATGCAAAAAACAGAGACAGAATCTGCCAAAACAGAACAGCCAGTAAAGATGAATTTTAAAGAGGTACTTCCGTTGCTCAAATCAGAAAACTCAAAACTAATGAAAGTTGCGTCAATATCTGAGGAACACGCACGTAAATTGGCAGATTTTCTGAGTTACCTACAGAGAAAACAGCCCAGATTCGTGACAGATAGAAATCTGTTGCTGCGCAGAAATCCAAATCTAGTATCAACCTTCGATTAGAGGCTTCACTTGGCACAACATTGCAATAAAATAAAGATAAGGACAGGTTGCTACGGTAGTAACAACTTCCAAAACACAACAAAACAGTAGAAAAATAAACACATGGGTTATCTCCCAAGAAGTTCTTTCTTTATAGCCATTAAGATGGGCTCAGCAGTTTTAATGATGCACTCGCAAGAAATAAGAGTTGAAGCAAAAGAGAGCATCAAAAAGAAAATTCAAAACACATTTAAGTCTAACCCAATTCCTATACATAGGAATCTTGTACGCAAATAAATTCATGACGAACAAAGTGACAAGCATAAGAAGATAAAACAAGAGTAACTTCAAAGATTTCAGCATATAGAGAGGTGTTTTAGTACCATGCAAATTTCTACAACCATATTTTCCTCTCTCATAATAATTTTCAGTAGCTTCATGAATAAACTCAACAATATAACTATCACATAAAGCATGTTTCTCATGATCCATAAACATATAATTTTAATCAAGTTCAAAAATAGTGGGATTAAAACTTTCAAACCCACTTTTATCAATAATATAACATGATGATTGATCAATCTCAAGAGATATGGGACTCCTACATAAAGTCAATACTTCTCCAATCCCATTTTCATTAGTAGTACAATTAATATTATCAAGAAACATAGGACCATCATCTAGAGCTTTATCATAAACATTTGCAAAGCAAAATTCTTTAGTACCATGCATTTCGACATCAGGCACAAACAAAGCATTATCATAAGATTTATCAAAATAGCATGGATTATCATAGATAACAGTAGCGTAATTATTCTCACAAGTATTACTCATAGGTACTATTTCAAGGGAATCCACAGGAACATAACATTCAACCTCTTTCGGTAAGCATGGAGGACAATCAAATAGTGTAAGAGATAAAGAGTTACTCTCATTAGAAGGTTGGCATGGGTAGCTAACCCATTTTCCTCCTTTTGTTCATCACTCTCCTCTTTTTTTTTCATCCAATGAGCTTTCAGGTTCATCAATTTCCTCCTCTTCTTCATCCAATGAGCTTTCAGGTTCATCAATTTCTTCTTCCACAGGTTCCTGCAAATTGTGAGTGCATTCTTGTGCATTAATGAGTCTCTCTTTATAATCAATGATACAAGGATTATCACTATAACTTTCATTGCAAAAATTAAGGATAGAAGAGACATAATCTTTAAGGTCCTTACAAACAACACAAGTTTCATAATTTTTAGCCACGAAGGATTCTATCTCAGAGGCTCCCATAAATAAGACAAATTGTTCTACCTCTTCGAACCCAAGATGAATATAGCTATTCCAATTATAGTTCATAATTAAAACTTCTTCACTAAAGCCACATTGAAATTTCAGATGTTTAGTATCCTCTTTAGAGCAACAATTTATATCATGGCATTTAAGCAAGATTTTAGCAATTGTATTTAATTTTTCTATCATAGCACTCATTACTTTACCAGTTCTTGGTTCTCTATAATTATTATAATATTCTATGAGCTCCAAGTAGGTTGTAGGTTCTCCCATAACAGCAGTTTTTAATTTTTAGGTTTTTCAAATTTTTATGGATTTTTGGATATATAAGAAAAGTAAAACAAGACAAAAAGAAACTAAGCAAAGTAATACTAGACAGAAATAAACTAAGCACAAATAAACTAGACAAAAGTAAACTAAGCAAAAATAAATAAAATAAAACAGAGAGAGAGGTAGAGTGTACTCCCCAGGTGAACTTATGAGTAGAGCTATGCCTCCCCGGCAACGACGCCAGAAAACAGTCTTGATAACCCACAAGTATAGGGGATCACGGCAGTCTTCGAGGGAAGTAAAACCCAAATTTATTGATTCGACACAAGGGGAGGTAAAGAATACTTATAAGCCTTAACAACTGAGTTGTCAATTCAGCTGCACCTGGAAAAGCACTAGTAACAGGGGTGATGTGAAAGCAATAGTAACAGTAACACAGCAGCAGTAATAGTAGCACAGAGGCGATGGCACCGGAAAATAGTTGATACTAGTTCCAATGACATATAGAACGAGTATATGATGATGAGAGATGGACCGGGGTTCCCAGCGATCTACACTAGTGGTAACTCTCCAATAAGTGACAAGTGTTGGGTGAACAAATTACAGTTGGGCAATTGATAGGATTGATAAAGCATTAAGAAAGAACATCAATTCATTAATCATGTAGGCATGTTTTCCATATATAGTCGTACGTGCTCGCAATGAGAAACTTGCACAACATCTTTTGTCCTACCAGCCGGTGGCAGCCGGGCCTCATGGGAATCTACTGGATATTAAGGTACTCCTTTTAATAGAGCATCGGAGCAAAGCATTAACACTTGGTGAAAACATGTGATCCTCACATCACCGCCTTCCCCTCCGGTTGTCCCGATTTCTGTCACTTCGGGGCCTTTGGTTCCGGACAGTGACATGTGCATACAACTTGTAGATACAATCTAAGCAATAATTATAGAGCTCAAATCTAAGATCATGCCACTCGGGCCCTAGTGACAAGCATTAAGCATAACAAGATTGCAGCAACAATAACTTCACAAACTTTATAGATAGACTAATCATAATGTATCATCCATCGGATCCCAACAAACACAACACCGATTACATCAGATGGATCTCAATCATGTAAGGCAGCTCATGAGATCATTGTATTGAAGTACATGGGATAGAGAGTACCAACTAGCTACTGCTAGAACCCGTAGTCCATGGGGGAACTACTCACGGAGCATGATGGAGGCGGTGGCGTCGATGGAGATGGCTTCTAAGGGCACTTCCCCATCCCGGCAGGGTGCCGGAACAGAGCCTTCTATCCCCCGAATTGGAGTTTTGCGATGGCGGCGGCGCCCCTGGAGTCTTTCTGGAGTTTCGTCAATTGGTATCGAGTTTTTAGGTCGAAAGGGCTTATATAGGCGAAGAGGCGGCGCAGGAGGGGCAACAGGGTGCCCTCCCCATAGGCCGGCGCGGCCGGGGGCTGGCCGCGTGGCCCTATGGTGTGGGGGCCCCGGGCCTCCCCTCGACTCCCCTTCGGTGTCCTGGTCCATCTCGGTGAATTATGATGTTTGGTCTTCGTTTCGTCGAATTCCGAGAATATTGCCCGAACAGCCTTTCCGGAACCAAAAACAGCGAAAACGAGAACTGGCACTGTGGCATCTTGTTAATAGGTTAGTTCCGGAAAACGCATAAAATCATCATAAAGTGCAAGCAAAACATGTAAGTATTGTCATAAAACAAGCATGGAACATCAGAAATTATGGATACGTTGGAGACGTATCAGGGCCCGCGCCGGCCTATGAGGGGGGCCCATGGTGGCCCTCCTCGGCTCCTCCTTCTGGCTCTCGTCATCTTCTGGAAAAATAGGATTTTTCATATAACTTTCGTCAATTGTTGATCTTCCGAAATATTGCATTCTGACGGCGCTTTTTCCAACAGAATCCTGACTCCGATGCGCGATCCTCCAATAATCGTGAAACATGCAAAATAGATGAAATAACATAAGTATCATCTCCAAATATGAAATATATCAATGAATAACAGCAAATTATGATATAAAATAGTGATGCAAATTGGACGTATCATTCCCCTCTCTCTTTTCTCCTCCTCCCCATTCCTCCTCCACTTCCCCTTCTCTCCTTCTCCTCCCTCCTCTCCTCCTCCTCCTTCTCCTCCTCCTCCTCCTCCACTTCCCCTTCTCTCCTTCCCCTCCCTCGTCTCCTCCTCCTCCACATCCGGCAACCTCCTCCTCCTTCGGCAACCTCCTCCTCCTCCTCCGGCGACCACCTCCTCTCCCACCTCCGGCCCCCTCCTCCCTCTCCTCCTCCTCCTCCTATCTTCCTCCTCGTCCTCATCCTCCTCCTCTACCCAACCACCCACCCACCACCTACGGCCGACCTCTCTTCCTCCACCCACCCCTCCGGAAATTTTTTTTTAAAAATCCAGTGAAATTCCGACGACCCGAGATCTAGATCAGGCCGCCATTTTTTCAAATTCAAAAAACAAATTATGTGGCGTACCACCACAGTTGCATTACAGAAATGTCACTCTTTGTGTCGCACCACCACTGGTGCGCCACAGAAATGTTACTACGTGGCGCATGGGTTGTGCGCCACAGAATTCACATTTTTGTGGCGTGGATTTAGTGGTGCACCCTCCGTGCTCCACAGAATTAGAAAAATTCTGCGCCACTGATGAAATTTTTCTTACAAGTAGGAAGTGAAGTCCCGGAGTCAAATTTGTTGGATTTTAATATATAGCTAAAGATGGACATTATAAGAATTCGGACAATGAATTTTTGGTTAGGCGTGGTACTTTCACTTGTACTATGCTCCCCCGCCTTGAAATTTTGACATGTTATCAAATAGGTGGATTATTGAGGCGGAAGAGCATGAATGGGAGGAAGCTCCTGAAGCTCCAGAGAACGATGCATGTGAAGAAGCTCCAGCCCATGGTGTATGGGAGGAGGAGGTTCCGGAACCACCCCACCAAGAGGTGTTGGAGTAAGTACCCGCACCGTCCCAGGATCCATGGTATGCTCCTGCACCTCCAACGCCGGACGCATGGGGGAACGCACTGCAGGCACTAGATTACCACCCTCATGAAGGGTCTTCTTCCCAGTGGGGGAATGATGGTGCTCCTTCAAAGTGGGCACAGTAGGGGCAGCAAGGACCCTTCCATGACGATCGATCATATGGTTGGGGCCCGAACCCTGACTATATTGGTTCTAGCTTCACCCCAAGCTTGCGGGATTATGTGTTCTTCCCCTATTCTCCATTGTATATTGTCATGCTAGCTTCATTTCATTTGAATGCATTGTAATTCTTGTTAGTTTACAATTTGAAAAACCCAAAAATATTTCTATTTTTTTCATGTTGTTTCCTTTTAACAAATAGCCAAAAAAACCAAAAAGATTTTCATTTTAGTAAACAATGAAAAGAGAGAAATAAAATCAGCATGATGCTAACCACCGTTTTATTTTCAGTTCTTAACATGTAACTCCGATTGGGCTACTTATTTGCAGTAATTATAAACTTTCATCCCCCACACGTAAAAAAGTTTGCAAAAAATTATGGGATGTTTAAGTAGGGCAAAACTTGGATACATAGATGTTGGAATTTGTTGGCAGATTTAGATTTTCATCACTAAAAGTGGCTAGTTGAACTTGCAAATGATCTGAAATGAATGCTATACTTAAATATGGATCCCAGCCACATGAGCTATCATATTGACATCATTTTATTAAGATTGCTTCCATAATAATAAGATGCTTTGAGTGAACCAAGTTTAAATTTGTTAATTATATATGTGAGCATATTGCACAGTTCAATTTGGGAGATGAAGAACAACAATGATGAATATGTACATGAGGATATATGAGACAGGTATGACACCTTTCCTATATTCATGTATGGAATTTAATGATAGCAAATACTTGCGCATAGTTTCATCAATACTTGGGGAAGTGATATTAGAAGTTTATTATCTTTGTGTTAGCCTCGCTATTTATGATGCAAACGAGATGTTATTGAGGAATACTACTTATACATGATTGAGAGATAGTAGCTTTAAATAAAAGTCAACGCATCCCATTATACTTGTTTTTGTGAACTTGACACATATCCAATGATGAATTATTTTCCTATGTATCTTAAAAAAAGAACAGAGAAGAAGAGATAGAACCCAATGAGTCGGCTATTATGATGATGTCAAAGAAAGGGATAAAATTAAGAAGTGACCAAAGCCACACCAAATGCTTTTATGCTCCAAAGGGGAAGAACCGCTGCCACTCCTAAGGTGTTAAAGCTAAGAAGCGAATACCTAACCCATTTCCACTTCAAAAGATGGTCAACTAAAGATACTAGCTACTTACTCACGTATGAGTCTTCTATGAGATTTTGAATGTTAAAGGAATGGAAGGATACAACATCCTCCCATTAATTGGTTTTGCAATTCAAACATAATGAAGTTACTAGTCATCAATTGAAGGAATCAAAAGGTCTCAAATACCTTGCTAATGATTCAACCAAATGTGATGCGAGAATATTATTTGTTGCCACTATCAATTAATCCTGTCCAAATAGTGTTGACATATACTACCTCTTTTACAACATCCATATATAGATTAACATGAACATAGTGCATATTTAGTAACACTTTTCCGTGCATTGACAAATCTATGTATTGAATACTTGCCATGTTAATTGTTTATGCATGCATAGAGCAAAGTTTTCGTCAAAGTTTTTATCGCTTTTGCTCTATGTTTGAGTTGTTTGAGGAAAAACAATGAGCTAAGTTTGGGGTTGTTGATACATCTTATATGTATCTACTTTTCCAAGAACTTATCTCAAAGATTTGCTCTGGAATCTCAACATACTTGGATAAAACTGCTGAATATGACGTTGTTTTTAGCGAAAGTTTTTTTTGTCAGTTTTCGTAGGAACTAAAATCAAGGAAAAATACCATGGAAGTTTTTCATAAAAAGAGGGGACCTGGAGATTTTTATCATAAGAGGGGAGCCACAGGGCCCAAACAAGGACATGTGGTGCTCCCACCTGCACATAGCGCACCACCAGGGCCCGTTTGGCCCTCGGTCATCGTCCCACCTCCCCCCTTCGCGTGGTGCCTTATATACCCTAAAAATATACCCCTCTGGAGGCACGGAGCATTTCGCAAAACAGAGCGCCGCCAAGACCATGATCTTCATTTCGGCTGTTAGATTGATCCTACTTATCTCCACCCCGAAGAGAGGGATTTTGAGGGCTTCTTCATCATCACCGCCACCAACATCATCACCATGGGATCACTCTTCATCACCATGAGTGATTATTTCTCTGTAGGCTTAAGAGGCAGATGGGGTTTGGATGCGATTGATCATGTAATCATCCATATGTATCGAGGTTTGAGGTGTTTTTCTTGAAGATATTCATGCGTGAGTGTTGGTACACCTTTGCTATATTTAATTCTTGTTACTAGGGGCTGAGTGACATGATTTCAGTACTGAACCTATATTTCTTTATTATATATATAAGTTTGGTATTGATTTTCAAGGTGTATTTCTTATTATTGTGTTGACCCTGCGAATTCCTAAGGTGACAAATAGGGAAAAAAGGGGGAATATGTGATAGTTCAAGGATAATGTGTGTCCATGAATCTTAATGCTTTGTTCCAGGCTATTCGAAAGGATAGACCTTAATTTCTTGTAGTTCCAAGTTGGCCCCGGTAAAATGGCCAAGTAGGATAAAAGATGTTATGCAAATTCTCTTTGTTTTATTTATAGCTATATTTGTACCATACACCTACACACAACTGAATTAGAGATGGATGCTATGTTAGTTGGATTACATTATATGATCAATAACATTCATACAAGATCCCACTACGATTTTAACCACGGAAAGTTACATAATTCTACTTCCTGTGAAATCTGGAAATCTGCTACTATTGTTTACTATTTGAATCAACTACTATAAAATCACCACTTGCTTTGTGAGTTCATTGACATACAAGTGTGGTCGAGAGTTACGTCTCAATTGCTAAAGTCTTATTCGTATTTTTGTGTTCCCCTTGAGTCGAACTATAAATTTGGGTTATATTTCCCATCGAAGATTTCAACGATCCCCTATACTTCTGGGTATCAATCCTCCACCATAAACGAACCCGCAAGCATAAACACTGACGATGTCCCGGTCTAGAAATCCAACACATTACCGGTGTTTATCACTGGAAGACCGTGTCTCTTGAATACATCGTCGCCGGAAAAGACCACACCGCCGGAGAGGAGAACTAGAGAGTCGTTGATACGCGTATAGCACGCGTCCGTTGGGAACCCCAAGAGGAAGGTGTGATGCGTACAGTAGCAAGTTTTCCCTCAGTAAGAAACCAAGGTTTATCGAACCAGTAGGAGCCAAGAAGCACGTTGAAGGTTGATGACGGCGGAGTGTAGTGCGGCGCAACATCAGGGATTCCGGCGCCAACGTGGAACCTGCACAACACAACCAAATTACTTTGCCCCAACGTGACAGCGAGGTTGTCAATCTCACTGGCTTGCTGTAACAAAGGATTAGATGTATAGTGTGGATGATGATGTTTGCAGAGAACAGTAGAACGAGTATTGCAGTAGATTGTATTCGATGTAAAGAATGGACCAGGGTCCACAGTTCACTAGTGGTGTCTCTCCAATAAGAAATAGCATGTTTGGTGAACAAATTACAGTTGGGCAATTGACAAATAAAGATAGCATGACAATGCACATACATGTTATGATGAGTAGTGTGAAATTCAATTGGGCATTACGACAAAGTACATAGACCGCTATCCAGCATGCATCTATGCCTAAAAAGTCCACCTTCAGGTTATCATCCGAACCCCTTCCAGTATTAAGTTGCAAACAACAGACAATTGCATTAAGTATGGTGCGTAATGTAATTAACACAAATATCCTTAGACATAGCATTGATGTTTTATCCCTAGTGGCAACAGCACATCCACAAGCTTAGAACTTTTTGTCACTGTCCCAGATTTAATGGAGGCATGAACCCACTATCGAGCATAAATACTCCCTCTTGGAGTTACAAGTAACGACTTGGCCAGAGCCTCTACTAATAACGGAGAGCATGCAAGATCATAAACAACACATAGATGATAGATTGATAATCAACATAACATAGCATTCCATATTCATCGGATCCCAACAAACGCAACATGTAGCATTACAAATAGATGATCTTGATCATGTTAGGCAGCTCACAAGATCCGACCATGATAGCACAATGAGGAGAAGACAACAATCTAGCTACTGCTATGGACCCATAGTCCAGGGGTGAACTACTCACACATCACTCCGGAGGCGACCATGGCGGTGAAGAGTCCTCCGGGAGATGATTCCCCTTTCCGGTAGGGTGCCGGAGGCGATCTCCTGAATCCCCCGAGATGGGATTGGCGGCGGCGGCTCTGGAAAGTTTCCGTATCGTGGCTCTCGGTCCTGGAGTTATTATCGAAGAAGGCTTCTTATAGGCAGAAGAGTAGGTTTAGGGGCGACGCGAGGGGCCCACACGCTAGGGCCGCGCGGCACAAGCCCTGGCCGCGCCGCCCTACTGTGGCGTCGCCTCGTCGCCCCACTTCGTTTCCCTTTCGGACTTCTGGAAGCTTCGTGGAAAAATAAGATCATGGGCATTGATTTCGTCCAATTTCGAGAATATTTTCTTACTAGGATTTCTGAAACAAAAAACAGCAGAAAACCACAACTGGCTCTTCGGCATCTTTTTAATAGGTTAGTGCCGGAAAATGCATAAATATGACATAAAGTATGTATAAAACATGTGTGTATCATCATAAAACAAGCATGGAACATAATAAATTATCGATACGTTGGAGACGTATCAGCATCCCCAAGCTTAGTTCCTACTCGTCCTCGAGTAGGTAAACGATAACAAAGATAATTTCTGAAGTGACATGCTATCATAATCTTGATCGATACTATTGTAAAGCACATGTAATGAATGCAGCAATTCGAAGCAATGGTAAAGACAATGAGTAACCAATTGAATCATATTGCAAAGAATTTTCATGAATAGTACTTTCAAGACAAGCATCAATAAGTCTTGCATAAGAGTTAACTCATAAAGCAATAAATTCATAGTAAAGGCATTGAAGCAACACAAAGGAAGATTAAGTTTCAGCGGTTGCTTTCAACTTGTAACATGTATATCTCATGGATAGTTGTCAATGCAAAGTAATATGATGAATGCAAATATGCAAGTATGTAAGAATCAATGCACAGTTAACACAAGTGTTTGCTTCTAAGATGGAAGGAAATAGGTAAACTGACTCAACATGAAAGTAGAAGAATGGCCCTTCGCAGAGGGAAGCATTGATTGCTATATTTGTGCTAGAGCTTTTATTTTGAAAACATAAAGAGAGCATAAAAGTAAAGTTTTGAGAGGTGTTTGTTGTTGGCAATGAATGGTAGTGGGCACTCTAACCCCCTTGCCAGACAGACCTTCAAAGAGTGGCTCCCATGAAAGATTTTTATTTTTGGGTGGCACTCCTTCCAACCTTTTCTTTCACAAACCATGGCTAACCGAATCCTCAGGTGCCTGCCAACAATCTCATACCATGAAGGAGTGCCTTTTTATTTTAGTTTTATTTAGATGACACTCATCCCCACCTTTGCTTTCTCAAGCCATGGCTAACCGAATCCTCGGGTGCCGTCCAACAATCACATACCATGGAGGAGTGTCTATTTGTAAAATTATGAAGGTTAATTAACTGGGGCTGGGAACCCCATTGCCAGCTCTTTTTGCAAAATTATTGGATAAGCGGATGAAGCCAATAGTCCATTGGTGAAAGTTGCCCAACAAGATTGAAAGATAAACACCACATACTTCCTCATGAGCTATAAAACATTGACACAAATAAGAGGTAATAACTTTTGAAGTGTTTAAAGATAGCACTCAAGTAATTTACTTTGGAATGGCAGAGAACTATCATGTAGTAGGTAGGTATGGTGGACACAAATGACATAGTTTTTGGCTCAAGGATTTTGGATGCACGAGAAGTAATCCCTCTCAATACAAGGCTTAGGCTAGCAAGGTTGTTTGAAGAAAACACAAGTATGAACCGGTACAACAAAACTCACATAAAAACATATTGCAAGCATTATAAGACTCTACACTGTCTTCCTTGTTGTTCAAACCCTTACTAGAAAATATCTAGACCTTAGAGAGACCAATCATGCAAACCAAATTTTAGCAAGCTCTATGTATTTATTCACTAACAGGTGCAAAGTATATGATGCAAGAGCTTAAACATGATCCATATGAGCACAACAATTGCCAAGTATCAAATTATTCAAGACATTATACCAATTACCACATGTAGCATTTCCCGTTTCCAACCATATAACAATTAACGAAGCAGTTTCAACCTTCGCCATGAACATTAAGAATAAAGCTAAGAACATATATGTTCATATGCAACAGCGGAGCGTGTATCTCTCCCACACAATGAAAGCTAGGATCCAACTTTATTCAAACAAAACAAAAACAAAAACAAACAGACGCTCCAAGTAAAGCACATAAGATGTGACGAAATAAAAATATAGTTTCACTAGAGGAACCTGATAATGTTGTCGATGAAGAAGGGGATGCCTTGGGAATCCCCAAGCTTAGATGCTTGAGTATTCTTGAAATATGCAGGGATGAACCACCGGGGCATCCCCAAGTTTAGAGCTTTCACTCTCCTTGATCATATTATATCATCCTCCTCTCTTGATCTTTGAAAACTTCCTCCACACCAAACTCAAAACAACTCGTTAGAGGGTTAGTGTATAATCAAAATTCACATGTTAAGAGGTGACATAATCATTCTTAACACTTCTGGACATTGCACAAAGCTACTGAAAGTTAATGGAATGAAGAAATCTATCAAACATAGCAAAACAGGCAATGCGAAATAAAAGGCAGAATCTGTCAAAACAGAACAGTCCGTAAAGACAAAAATTTTAGGTGCACCAGACTTGCTCAAATGAAAATGCTCAAATTGAATGAAAGTTGCGTACATATCTGAGGATTACTCACGTAAATTGGCAGATTTTTTCTGAGTTACCTACAGAGAACACTGCTCAAATTCATGACAGCAAATAATCTGTTTCTGCGCAGTAATCCAAATCTAGTATGAACCTTACTATCAAAGACTTTACTTGGCACAACAATGCAATAAAATAAAGATAAGGAGAGGTTGCTACAGTAGTAACAACTTCCAAGACTCAAATATAAAACAAAAGTGCAGAAGTAAAATCATGGGTTGTCTCCCATAAGCGCTTTTCTTTAACGCCTTTCAGCTAGGCGCAGAAAGTGTGAATCAAGTGTTATCGAGAGATGAAGCATCAACATCATAACTTGTCACATTAGGTATCTTAGATGCTCCATTATCTATAGTGGTATTAAGAGCTTTATCAGTTTTAGGCCTATAATTGTTTTTTGGTTTAGGCACCTTAGAGACATACATGAACTTTTGCTCCTTAGCCACATAAGCTTTCTCCTTAAACTTAATAGAAGAAAAAGTTGAAACCAAGGCTCCCATAGCTTCTTCAAGTTCACCAATCTTTTGGGTTTGATTATCATGAACAACACAAGCTTCTAAGATGGCAATTCTCTCATCAATTCCACCTAGAGATTTGTCAAGTTTATCACTGCTATTAAGTAATTCTCCCAGTTTAGTCTCAATACTTGGAAGATTTTGCTCTATGGTCTCCAACTTTTTCATGACATCTTCAAGGGAGATTTCAATTTTAACTTCATTAATAGGTGGTATTACAAATAGACTCTCAATAATGCAACTAGCTTCTAAATCAGGAGTGCCTAGGAAATTACCCCCCGCGAGACAATCAAGAACATACCTATTCTAGCTAGAGATACCAACATAAAAATTCCTGAGTACGATAGTGGTGGAGTGTTTCTTAGTGCACCTATTATGAGCATTACTAATTCTATACCAAGCATCTTTTAAACATTCCCCCCCTTGTTGCTTAAACGAACGAACTTCAGCTTCAGGATTACTCATTTTAGCAATAGTAAATAAAGCAAACTAGATAAAATAAATACAAGTAACTAATTTTTGTGTGTTTTTAATATGGAGAACGCAAACAAGATAGTAAATAAAGTAAATGCAAGTAACTAATTTTTTTGTATTTTGATATAATGCAGCAAACAAAGTAGTAAATAAAATGAAGCAAGACAAAAACAAAGTAAAGAGATTGGAAGTGGAGACTCCCCTTGCAGCGTGTCTTGATCTCCCCGGCAACGGCGCTAGAAAAAGAGCTTGATACGCGTACATCACGCGTCCGTTGGGAATCCCAAGAGGAAGGTGTGATGCGTACAGCAACAAGTTTTCCCTCAGTAAGAAACCAAGGTTTATCGAACCAGTAGAAGCCAAGAAGCACGTCGAAGGTTGATGGCGGCGGAGTGTAGTGCGGCGCAACACTAGGGATTCCGGCGCCAACGTGGAACCTGCACAACACAACCAAATTACTTTGCCCCAACGTGACAGTGAGGTTGTCAATCTCACCGGCTTGCTCGTAACAAAGGATTAGATGTATAGTGTGGATGATGATGTTTGCGAGAGAACAAGTAGAACAAGTATTGCAGTAGATTGTATTCGATGTAAAGAATGGACCGGGGTCCACAGTTCACTAGTGGTGTCTCTCCAATAAGAAATAGCATGTTGGGTGAACAAATTACAGTTGGGCAATTGACAAATAAAGATAGCATGACAATGCACATACATGTTATGATGAGTAGTGTGAAATTCAATTGGGCATTACGACAAAGTACATAGACCGCTATCCAGCATGCATCTATGCCTAAAAAGTCCACCTTCAGGTTATCATCCGAACCCCTTCCGGTATTAAGTTGCAAACAACGGACAATTGCATTAAGTATGGTGCGTAATGTAATCAACACAAATATCCTTAGACATAGCATTGATGTTTTATCCCTAGTGGCAACAAGCATATCCACAACCTTAGAACTTTCCGTCACCGTCCCGGATTTAATGGAGGCATGAACCCACTATCGAGCATAAATACTCCCTCTTGGAGTTACAAGTAACGACTTGGCCAGAGCCTCTACTAATAACGGAGAGCATGCAAGATCATAAACAACACATAGATGATAGATTGATAATCAACATAACATAGCATTCCATATTCACCAGATCCCAACAAACGCAACATGTAGCATTACAAATAGATGATGTTGATCATGTTAGGCAGCTCACAAGATCCGACAATGATAGCACAATGAGGAGAAGACAACCATCTAGCTACTGCTATGGACCCATAGTCCAGGGGTGAACTACTCACACATCACTCCGGAGGTGACCATGGCGGTGAAGAGTCCTCCGGGAGATGATTCCCCTCTCCGGCAGGGTGCCGGAGGCGATCTCCTGAATCCCCCGAGATGGGATTGGCGGCGGCAGCGTCTCTGGAAAGTTTTCCGTATCGTGGCTCTCGGTCCTGGAGTTAGTATCGACGAAGGCTTCTTATAGGCGGAAGAGTAGGTTTAGGGGCGATGCGAGGGGCCCACATGCTAGGGCCGCGCGGCCCAAGCATTGGCCGCGCCGCCCTACTGTGGAGTCGCCTCGTCGCCCCACTTCGTTTTCCTTTCGGACTTCTGGAAGCTTCGTGGAAAAATAAGATCCTGGGCGTTGATTTCGTACAATTCCGAGACTATTTTCTTACTAGGATTTCTGAAACCAAAAATAGCAGAAAACAGCAACTGGCTCTTCGGCATCTTGTTAATAGGTTAGTGCCGGAAAATGCATAAATATGCCATAAAGTATGTATAAAATATGTGTGTATCATCATAAAACAAGCATGGAACATAAGAAATTATCGATACGTTGGAGACGTATCAGTCGTCGCCGATGGGAAAAGCAGCACTGCCATGACATTTCAGCATCATCGCCATTGTGCTCGTCGGTGGGCTGACAATGGGCCGTGCACTTGTAGCAACATTACGATGGCGCTCATCGAAGGGCTTGCAGAATGGACGATGGCTGGCAAGGGTGATGTTCACCGCTTGCAGCTCCAGGCCTCCAGAAATACACCTTTGCAGCACGGGCGGTGCATCTTTGAAGCTCGGTTGGCACAACTTTCAATTTTTGGTAGCGCACCATGGAAGCACCCCTTCCTCCTTGGAGCACTGCCGCTCCGCCGGAAGGACCCTGCATCACCACCGCTTGTTGTTTGTTGTGACTAGTGTTAGTAAAATTATAAAACATAAGAGCAAGTGATATAAATCGTCCTTGCTAATCTCATGAAAAAACTTATCAGATCTTCTGTACCTAAATAGGAGACCCCCACTACATGATTTTCCAGCTTTGTGGTGCGTCCACGTTACCCTCTAATTTGCCAAGCATTGCTATCAAATGTCACTGGTCGTTCTCTCCCTCCCGCATTTTCCCACTTGGGCCAGTGTGCCGCTTCTATGTATATGGCCTGGGCGACTTGGGCTGGGCCAGACGTACCTACACGGGATGGACGAGGAGGTAGTCTTCTTTAATCGCTTGTTCTCCCAACGAAAAAAGGTGTGATTCGTCGTTAGTGTTCAAGCCACTTCATCAGTTTCCATTACTCCATGCGAGTTGGTTTTTTCTTAGCCTATTATCTTCCCCTCGCTTCTTCCTCTCTGCGACATTCCAGCATCAAATTACTCGCCCAATTGCTGATTCCCATCTCTCTCTTCACCTTCTACATCACCACATTAGATTCCACTCATGACCACTGCTAACTTGCAAAAGAAACTGATGTATTTCCATCCCCCTCATCTTCCCCCACCGAAGAATTGCATGAGTAACAAATATAGAGTTTTTCTCTAATTTAAACAACGCATCAGTAGATTTCCCGTCCTCACACACCTGGTGCTGGAGCCCCTGCTCGAGAGCTCCTCGGTCACCATCCTGCCGCCACCTGAAGATTTGTTAGATTTCGCCCACAACAGTCAACACTACTATACTTGATTAGGGGTCCTCAGCTCCTATCCTGTGACATGGAGCACGCGTCCCTACTTGAGTTCCAATGGATTTTCGACAACGAGCGAGCAACATTCTTTATTGGAAAAAACTGAAGTCCCCGCCGGTTCAGACTCATCACATCATGGTACCGAGTTTGTTGGTCGAGATGCATCTGCAACACTCTTGCTCATGATCCGTTTGTCTCCTACCTATACCAGGTTCTTGCCCTGAACCTGATCGTGGCATGATCTAGGTGAAAACCACCCCTCCACTCTCCTCGCGCCGCCGCCTCCCTCTGTTGGAGATATGCCCAAGAGGCAATAATAAAGTGGTTATTATATATCTTTATGTTTATGATAAATGTTTGCATACCATGCTATAATTGTATTAACCGAAACATTGATACATGTGTTTTATGTAAACAACAAGGAGTCCCTAGTAAGCCTCTTGTATAACTAGCTTGTTGATTAATAGATGATCATGGTTTTGTGATCATGAACATTGGATGTTATTAATAACAAGGTTATGTCATTGGATGAAAGATATAATGGACACACACCCATTTAAGTGTAGCATAAGATCACGTCATTAAGTTCATTTTGCTATTAGCTTCCGATACATAGTTACCTAGTCCTTCGACCATGAGATCATGTAAATCACTTATACCGGAAGGGTACTTTGATTACATCAAACGACACTGCGTAAATGGGTGGTTATAAAGATGGGATTAAGTATTCGGAAAGTATGAGTTGAGGCATATGGATCAAGAGTGCGATTTGTCCATCCCGATGACGGATAGATATACTCTGGGCCCTCTTAGTGGAATGTCCTCTAATTAGCTTGCAAGCATATGAATAGTTCATAAGAGATGATATACTGATACGTCTCCAACGTATCTATAATTTCTTATGTTCCATGCTAGTTTTATGATAATACCTACATGTTTTATTCACACTTTATAATGTTTTTATGCATTTTCTGGGACTAACGTATTAACAAGATGCCACGGTGTGGTTCCTCGTTTTCTCGCTGTTTTTGATTTCAGAAAAGTTGTTTTACAAATATTCTCGGAATTGGACGAAAAAAAATCCCATGGCCCTATTTTCCACGGAGTGTTCCAGAAGACCGAAGAGGAGTCAAGGAAGGCCAGCAGGGGCCCTCCCCATATGGCGGCGCGGGGGGCCCCACTGCCGCGCCGAGACGTGGGGAGGGAGCCCCTGGCTCCCCCGACGCTGCCCCTTCGCCTATTTATTCCATCGTCCCCGAAAACCCTAGTACCGAGAGCCAAAATACTAGAACAGTTCCAGAGATGCCGCCGCCGTCAACCCTAAATCGGGGGGTTCAGAAGATCTCCTCCGGCACCTTGCCGGAGAGGGGAATCATCACCGGTGGGCTCTACATCACCATGCCCGCCTCCGGACTGATGCGTGAGTAGTTCATCCTTGGACTACGGGTTCATAGCAGTAGCTAGATGGTTGTCTTCTCCTATTGTGCCATCATGTTTAGATCTTGTGAGCTGCCTATCATTATCAAGATCATCTATTTGTAATGCTACATGTTGTGTTTGTTGGGATTCGATGAATATGGAATACTATGTCAAGTTGATTATAGATCTATCTTATATGTGTTGTTTATGATCTTGCATGCTCTCCGTTGCTAGTAGAGGCTCTGGCCAAGTTGATACTTGTAACTCCAAGAGGGGGTATATATGCTAGATAGTGGGTTCGTGCCTCCATTGAATCTGGGACAGTGACAGAAAGTTCTAAGGTTGTGTATGTGCTGTTGCCACTAGGGATAAAACATCAATGCTTTGTCTAAGGATATTTGTATTGTTTACATTACGCATAGTACTTAATGCAATTGTCCGTTGCTTGCAACTTAATACTGGAAGGGGTGCGGATGCTAACCCGAAGGTGGACTTTTTAGGCATAGATGCATGCTGGATGGCGGTCTATGTTCTTTGTCGTAATGCCCTAAGTAAATCTCATAGTAGTCATCATGATATGTATGTCCATTGTTATGCCTTCTCTATTTGTCAATTGCCCAACTGTAATTTGTTTACCCAACATGTTATTTATCGTATTGGAGAGACACCACTAGTGAATTGTGGACCCCAGTCCATTCTTTTATATCTAAAATACAACCTACTGCAATCATTGTTCTCTTTTGTTTTCTGCAAGCAAACATCATTTTCCACAACATACGTTTAATCCTTTGTTTTCAGCAAGCCGGTGAGATTGACAACCTCACTGTTAAGTTGGGGCCAAGTAGTTTTATTGTGTTGTGCAGGTTCCACGTTGGCACCGGAATCCCTGGTGTTGCGCCGCACTACACTCCTTCACCAACAACCTTCACGTGATCTTCATCTCCTACTGGTTCGATCACCTTGGTTTCTTACTGAGGGAAAACTCGCTGCTATACTCATCATACCTTCCTCTTGGGGTTCCCAACGGACGTGTGCTTTACTGTCACAAGCATATACCACGGTACGAGTAAAGAGTACTTGTCGGTGACGAGGTTGAACAAGGTATGGAGATACCGATGATCAAACTTTGGACAAGTAAAATATCGCGTGACAAAGGGAATCAGTATCGTATGTAAATGGTTCAATCAATCACTAAGTTATCGTTGAATGTGTGGGAGCCATTATGGATCTCCAGATCCCACTATTGGTTATTGGTCGGAGAAGAGTCTCGGCCATGTCTACATAGTTCACGAACCGTAGGGTGACACACTTAAGGTTTGATGTCGTTTTAAGTAGATATGGAATATGGAGTCCGAATTTTGTTCGGAGTCTCGGATGGGATCCAGGACATCACGAGGAGGTCCGAAATGGTCCGGAGAATAAGATTCATATATAGGAAGTCACTTTCCATGTTTGGAAATGATCCGGTGCATTTATGGAAGGCGCTAGAATGTTCTAGAACCTTCCGGAAGAAATCACCATGGAAGGTGGAGTCGCGGTTGGACTCCACCAACCCTAACTTGCCAACCAAGTGGGAGGGTAGAGTCCTTGGAGGACTCCACCTCCTTGGCCGGCCAAGCAAGGGGGAAGGGGAGAGTCCATGTCCCTCTAGGTTTCGTCCATAAGGCAGTTTTTGAATTGGGGTCTTATTCGAAGACTTTGGGCAAACCCTTGGGGTTCCACCTATATAATGAGGGAGAGAGGGAGGGGGCCGGCCACCACCTTGGCCGCACCCACCAGAGGCACCAAGGCCGGCGCCCCAGCCTCCCCTCTCCACAAACCCTAGCCGCCCCCTCCTCATACATCTCCCGTAGTGCTTAGGCGAAGCCCTGCTAGAGATCTCCACCACCACCGCCACCACGCCGTTGTGTTGTCGGGATTCCGAGGAGGATCTACTACTTCCGCTGCTCGCTGGAACGGGGAGAAGGACGTCGTCATCAACACCGAACGTGTGACCGAGTACGAAGGTGCTGCCCGACTGTGGCACCGTCAAGATCTTCTACGCGTTTTCGAAAGCGGCAAGTGATCATCTTCAGCAACAACGAGATCTAATCTCGCAGGCTTTGGAAATCTTCGAGGGTTAGTCTCGCGATCTTCTCGTTGCTACCATCTTCTAGATTGCATCTTGGCTTGTTATTCGTTCTTGCGGTAGAATTTTTTTTTGTTTTCTATGCTACGAATCCAAACACCCTCCCCACCTGAGCCCTCCCTGCACCGCCGCCCTCCACCCTCCTCCACCGTCCCCTCCCTCCCCTCCCTCCCCCTCTCCTCCCTCCCCACCAGATCTTCGCACCGAGTTGTCTCGCACGAGGCGGCTCTGGGAGACGACCCAAACTCTAGAAAAGGGTAGTTGATCTTCCTCTTCCCGGTGATGTCTACGCACACTTCTATTCTTGTAGACAGTGTTGGGCCTCCAAGAGCAGAGATTTGTAGAACAGCAGCAAGTTTCCCTTAAGTGAATCACCCAAGGTTTATCGAACTCAGGGAGGTAGAGGTCAAAGATATCCCTCTCAAGCAACCCCGCAATTAAGATACAAGAAGTCTCTTGTGTCCCCAACACACCTAATACACTTGTCAGATGTATAGGTGCACTAGTTCGGCGAAGAGATAGTGAAATACAAGTAATATGGATGATTATAAGTAGTAATTGCAATCTGAAATAAATATATGCTACTCTCAAACACTCTCTTGTTGGATAACAAACACCATTCATTGTGTAGGGCTACAAAAGCACACCTCAAGCCGGAGTAAACAAGCTCCACAATGTCATAAAGGAATCACACACAATGCGCACACTGTCACCATCACACTGTGGAGAGTGACTCCGGAGTTCATATTAAAGTAACCTCTAGAGTGCATAATAGACAAGAGTAACATCTACATATTCAACTAGATTACAAAGCTCATGATCACATAAAGATCACACCATGGGAGAGAGATGAACCACATAGCTACCGGTAGAACCCTTAGCCTCGGGGGAGAACTACTCCCTCCTCATCACGGGAGACACCAACGGCGATGAAGATGGCGATGGAGTCGATGGAGATGGCTCCGGGGGAAATACCCCGTCCCGGTAGGGTGCCGAAACAGAGACTTCTGTCCCCCGAATTTGGGTTTTTGGTGGCGGCGGAGCTACGGAACTCTTCTGGAGAAATCGTCGATCCCCCTAGGGTTTTCAGGGCATGAGCTTAATATAGGCGAAAGGGCGGCGGGAGGGGGTGCCCGAGGGGCCCACCCCATAGGGCGGCGCCGCCCCCCTCCTGGCCGCGCCAGTGGATGGGGAGGAGGCCGTGGGCCTCCTCTGGCCTGGCCCTTATGGCTCCGTGGGTCTTCTGGCGAAATAGAATTTCTGTAATTTTTCTGGATTTTTCCGAGCACTTCAGTTTTTGGGTCTTTTTCTACAATAAACAGACATAGTAAACAGAAACTGGCACTGTGGCATCTTGTTAATAGGTTAGTCCAATAAATGTCATAATATGATATAAAGTGCATATAAAACATGTAGCTATTGGCATAAAACTAGCATGGATCAAAAGAAATTATAGATACGTTGGAGACGTATCAAGCATCCCCAAGCTTAGTTCTACTCGTCCTCGAGTAGGTAAATGATAACAAGAATAATTTCTAAAGTGACATGCTACCAACATAATCTTGATCAATACTATTGTAAAGCATGTGAGATGAATGAGGTGACCTAAAGCAATGGTCTATAGTTTGCAAACAAATAGATAATGACTAAACAACTGAATCATATAGCAGAAACTTTTCATGAATAGTACTTTCAAGAAAAGCATCAAAAAGTCTTGCATAAGAGTTAACTCATAAAGAAATAGATTCTT
Organism: Lolium rigidum; assembly: GCF_022539505.1. NCBI lineage: Eukaryota > Viridiplantae > Streptophyta > Magnoliopsida > Poales > Poaceae > Lolium > Lolium rigidum. The sequence continues at coordinate 262,269,701 of NC_061508.1, forward strand.
AATAAAAGGTTTTGAAGCAACACAAAGGAAGATTTAAGTTTCAGCAATTGCTTTCAACTTCAACATGCATATCTCATGGATAATTGTCAACACAAAGTAATATAATAAGTGCAATAAGCAAGCATGTAAGAATCAATGCACACAAAGTTGACACAAGTGTTTGCTTCTAAGATAGAAAGGAGTAGGTGAACTGACTCAACATAAAGTAAAAGAAAGGCCCTTCACAGAGGGAAGCAGGGATTAAATCATATGCTAGAGCTTTTCAAGTTTTGAAATCATAAAGAGAGCATAAAAATAAAGTTTTGAGAGGTGTTTGTTGTTGTCAACGAATGGTAGTGGGCACTCTAACCCCCTTGTCAAATAGACTTTCAAAGAGCGGCTCCCATGAAGGACGTTATCTCTACCAGCAAGGTAGATCATCCCTCTTCTCTTTTGTTTACACAAGTATTTTAGTTTTATTTATAGATGACACTCCTCCCAACCTTTTGCTCTCACAAGCCATGGCTAACCGAATCCTCGGGTGCCTTCCAACATTTCACATACCATGGAGGAGTGTCTATTGCAAAATTAAGTTGCTTACTGATAAATCAGGGAAAAACATGTGAATAGAATTATTAATGAAAGTTAATTAATTGGGGTTGGGCACCCCGTTGCTAGCTATTTTTGCAAAATTATTGGATAAGCGGATGTATATGCCACTAGTCCATTGGTGAAAGTCTGCCCAACAAGATTGAAAGATAAAACACCACATACTTCCTCATGAGCTATAAAACATTGACACAAATAAGGAGTAATAAAGTTTTGAATTGTTTAAAGGTAGCTGATACGTCCAATTTGCATCACAATTTTGTATCATAATTTGCTGTTATTCATTGATATATTTCATATTTGGGTTCAATACTTATGTTATTTCATCTATTTTGCATGTTTCATCATTATTGGAGGATCAAGCACCGGAGCCAGGATTCTGCTGGAAAAAGCACCGTCAGAATGCAATATTTTGGAAGATCAACTGTGGAAGGAAATTATACCAAAAATCCTATTTTTCAAGATGACGAAGGAAGCCAGAAGGAGGAGCCGAGAAGGCCCAAGGTGGGGCCAGACCACAGGCCGGCGCGGCCCATGGCCTGGCCGCGCCACCTTGTGGTGTGGGGGCCCCACAGCCCCTTTCGCCTCCTTTTCTTCACGAAACCCTTCGTCCTGAAGACCTAAGCCACAGAGGGTACCTCACGAAGAGTTACAGCCGCCTCTGCGGGGCGGAGAACACCAGAGAGAAAAGAGCTCTCCGGCGGGCTGAGATCCACCGGGGAAATTCCCTCCGGGAGGGGGAAATCGACGCCATCGTCACCGTCATCGAGCTGGACATCATCTCCATCACCATCATCATCATCTCCACCATCATCACCGCCGTCTCCACCGCTGGACACCGTCACCGCCGTAGCAATTTGGGTTTGATCTTGATTGTTTGATAGGGGAAACTCTCCCGGTATCGATTTCTACTTGTTGTTGATGCTATTGAGTGAAACCATTGAACCAAGGTTTATGTTCAGATTGTCATTCATCATCATATCACCTCTGATCATGTTCCATATGATGTCTCGTGAGTAGTTCGTTTAGTTCTTGAGGACATGGGTGAAGTCTAAATGTTAGTAGTGAACTATGGTTGAGTAATATTCAATGCTATGATATTTAAGTTGTGGTGTTATTCTTCTAGTGGTGTCATGTGAACGTCGACTACATGACACTTCACCTTTATGGGCCTAGGGGAATGTATCTTGTACTCGTTTGCCGATTGCGGGGTTGCCGGAGTGACAGAAACCTAAACCCCGTTGGTATATCGATGCAGGAGGGATAGCAGGATCTCAGAGTTTAAGGCTGTGGTTAGATTTATTCTTAATTACTTTCTTGTAGTTGCGGATGCTTGCAAGGGGTATAAACACAAGTATGTATTAGTCCTAGGAAGGGCGGTACATTAGCATAGGTTCACCCACACAACACTTATCATAACAATGAAGATTATTTAGCCGTATGTAGCGAAAGCACTAGACTAAAATCCCGTGTGTCCTCGAGAACGTTTGGTCATTATAAGTAAACAACCCGGCTTGTCCTTTGTGCTAAAAAGGATTGGGCCACTCGCTGCAATTGTTACTCTCGCACTTTACTTACTCGTACTTTATTCATCCGTTACATCAAAACCCCCGAATACTTGTCCGTGAGCATTTACGGTGAATCCTTCATCGAAACTCGCTTGTCAACACCTTCTGCTCCTCGTTGGGATCGACATTCTTACTTATCGAAAATACTACGATACACCCCCTATACTTGTGGGTCATCAAGACTATTTTACCGGCGCCGTTGCCGGGGAGTGAAGCGCTATTGGTAAGTGGAATTGGTAAGGGAAATATCTACTCGTTTGTGCTGATTTTATTTCTGCTCGCTGCCATAATTCATTATGGAGAGATCTTCTCCCGAATGTTTATTTGGAAAATCCGCTACTACCGCAAAGGTAGTGGATGAGGCGCCGAGTAAAGAAGAGATACCATACAAAATACCTATGAAAATTATTCAACGTGTAGTGGATAACCGTTATACGGGGATGGAACTGTCCACCCTGGAGATCATTTATTGTTCTTACATGAATTATGCAGTTTATTCAAGTGTGCAGGTATTGCTATGGATGAAGTGAGGAAGAAACTATTCTCTATATCGCTGTCTGGTAAAGCGGCGCATTGGTATAAATTACTGGATAATGGGGATTCTCTTGAATGGAATGATATTGTGCCCCGGTTTTATTCTAAGTTCTATCCTCCAAGTGAAATTCACAAGGATCGGAATCACATATATAATTTTTGGCCTCATGATGGAGAGAGTATTGCCCAAGCTTGGGGGAGATTGAAGTCTTTAATGCTCAAATGCCCCATTCATGAGCTTCCTGGTAATGTTATTATTGATAATTTCTATGCAAGACTTTCTTTTGAAGACAAGACCTTGCTGGATACTTCTTGTTCTGGATCATTCACGCGCAATAAGGAAGAGTTTAAAAGGGACCTTCTTAATCGGATCCAGGAAAATACTAAAGGATGGGAGATCGACAAAGGTAGAGAATCAGGTATAAATTATGATTATAAATGCATTGAAGCTTTTATGGATACTGATAAATTTCGTAATATGAGTGCTACTTATGGTCTTGATTCTCAAGTTGCTGCAAATCTTTATAAAGCTTTTTCTTCTCATTATGAATTGCCTAAGAAGAATTTTGATAAGTATCATGAACCGTACAAAGATAAAATTGATTCATCTATTAATAAATGTGTTGTAGTTGAAACTGTTGATCATGTTATTCCTAAAGCTTATATTGAAAAAACTCCTTTCCCTGCTAAAATGAAGGAGTACTCTGTTATAAATAGTGCGGTTCATAAAAGTGAAAAGAAACCTTTAGAACCTGAAGAACAAATAAAAGTTGAACCTGCTGTTGCAATAGTTAAAGATCTTGTGACTGAAAATTTGGAGGTGGTCATATTATTTTCTGTGAAGATGCTTCTAATATTGTTTCACATCCTAATAAACCCAAACAAGCTAGTGTTCCTATGCTATCTGTTAGAATTGGTGATCATTGCTATTATGGTTTATGTGATATTGGTGCAAGTATTAGTGCTATTCCTTATGAGCTTTATACGGAGATTATGCACGAAATTGGTTCTTGTGAACTTGAAGATATTGATGTGGTTATTCAGCTGGCTAATAGAGAAACTATCTCTCCAATTGGAATTGTCCGAGATGTGGAAGTTCTATGTGGTAAGATTAAATATCCTGCTGACTTTTTGGTACTTGGTTCTGCTGCTAGTGATTATTGTCCTATCATTTTTGGTAGACTTTTTCTAAATACTTGTGGAGCTATTATAGATTGCAAGAAAGAGAAATTTTTGACTAAATTTGCTGGTGAATCTTATGAGTTTAACTTCTCTAAATTTACCAAAGCTCCTTATAAAGCTGATTTGCCTAGTAATGATTTTAAAATGGAACAGTGTGCATCTATTGTTCTTGTTCCTACTAATCCTTTGCAGCAACATTTGGAGAATAGCGAGAGTGAAGTTTTTAGGAAAGAAAGAGATGAGCTTGAGGAAATTTTTCTTCGCCAACCTATTCTTAAGCATGATTTACCGGTGGAAGATCTGGGTACAACACCGCCACGAAAGGAAGATCCTGTCTTTGATTTAAAACCATTGCCTGATAATCTTAAATATGCTCATATTGATGATAAGAAAATATATCCTGTTATTATTAGTTCTAAGCTTACAGAGTTTGAAGAAGAAAGGCTATTGGAAATATTGAAGAAACACCGAGGTGCTATTGGCTACACTCTTGATGATTTGAAGGGGATTTCTCCCTCTATATGCCAACACGCCATCAATATGGAAGATGATGCGAAGCCTGTTGTTGAACCTCAGCGTCGTCTAATTCCCAAAATGAAGGATGTGGTAAGAAATGAGGTATTACGACTTCTTGAAGCTGGTATTATATATCCTATTGCTGATAGTAGATGGGTTAGTCATGTGCATTGTGTTCCTAAGAAAGGAGGAATGACTGTTGTGCCTAATGATAATGATGAGCTCATACCTCAAAGAGTGGTTGTAGGTTATAGAATGTGCATTGATTATCGAAAAGTTAATAAGGTCACTAAGAAAGATCATTACCCTTTGCCTTTTATTGATCAAATGTTAGAAAGGTTATCTAAAAATACTCATTTTTGTTTTCTTGATGGCTATTCTGGGTTTTCACAAATTGCTGTTAAAACTAAAGATCAAGAGAAAACCACTTTCACTTGTCCCTATGGAACTTATGCTTATAGACGTATGCCTTTTGGTTTGTGTAATGCTCCTGCTACTTTTCAAAGATGCATGTCTGCTATTTTTCATGGTTTTTGCGAGAGTATTGTAGAGGTATTCATGGATGATTTTTCTGTCTATGGGAATTCTTTTGATAATTGCTTGCGGAACCTCGATAAAGTTTTGCAGAGATGTGAAGAAACTAACCTTGTTCTTAATTGGGAGAAATGCCATTTTATGGTTAATGAAGGAATTGTATTGGGACATAAAATTTCCGAGAGAGGTATTGAAGTTGATAGAGCTAAAGTTGAAGCAATTGAGAAGATGCCCTATCCTAGGGATGTTAAAGGTATTCGTAGTGTTCTTGGTCATGCTGGGGTTTTATAGGAGGTTTATTAAAGATTTCTCCAAGATTTCAAAGCCTCTTACTAATCTTCTTCAAAAAGATGTACCTTTTGTTTTTGATGATGATTGTAAGGAAGCTTTTGAAACTCTTAAGAAAGCCTTAACAACTGCTCCTATAGTTGAACCTCCTGATTGGAACTTACCATTTGAAATTATGTGTGATGCTAGTGATTTTGCTGTAGGCGCTGTTCTTGGACAGCGGGTAAATAAAAAACTGAATGTTATTCATTATGCTAGTAAAACTCTTGATGCTGCTCAAAGAAATTATGCTACTACTGAAAAGGAATTGTTAGCTGTAGTCTTTGCTTGTGATAAGTTTAGATCCTATATTGTTGATTCAAAAGTTACTATTCATACTGATCATGCTGCAATCAGATACCTTATGCAAAAGAAAGATGCTAAGCCTAGGATTATTAGATGGGTACTTCTGTTGCAAGAATTTGATTTACATATTGTAGATAGGAAAGGTGCTGATAATCCTGTTGCTGATAATCTGTCTAGATTGGAAAATATTGCTTATGATCCTGTTCCTGTTAATGATAGTTTTCCAAATGAACAATTGGCTGCAATAAAGGTGAGTTCGCGAGACAGTCCTTGGTATGCTAATTATGCTAACTTTATTGTTTCCAAGTATTTGCCTCCAACCTTTTCAGCTCAGCAAAGGAGGAAATTCTTTTATGATTTGAGGCATTATTTCTGGGATGACCCACAATTATATAAAGAAGGAGTGGATGGTATTATGCGAAGATGTGTTCCCGAATATGAACAACAAGAGATATTGAGTAAATGTCATGGTAGTGCTTATGGAGGACATCACGCCGGAGAAAGAACCGCGCAAAAGGTTCTGCAATCAGGTTTTTATTGGCCAACTCTCTTCAAAGATGCAAGGAAGTTTATTTTATCTTGTGATGAATGCCAAAGGGTTGGTAATTGTAATATCCCAGGTAATGGGGTTACAAAATTAGAGGAAACAGATGTGTGCATTGCATTCATGCATAGAAAATCTGGGGAATTTTCGCGCTTTAAAGTAAAACAGTCACGATGAATCGAAGTTTCACTTGACCTTGGTGGAATTGAAGTAGCTCATCAAGTCAAGCGCTATAAACCTCAATGTGACTTAGTTAAAACTTTGTTTTGGGTAGAGATAATTTGATCTAAGGGGTTAGATCAAATGGAACTAATAATCAACACAACAACACTTTACTCAATGATCAACTACCTGATCTTATTAAATATCACAACATGATATTCCTAGCCATAACATGGGAACACCAATTCAATTGCAAACCAAGTAACAATAAAATGGAGAAACCATTCTTCACTTATCTTTTCCATGTCTTAAACTAATCCATGATCCTACCATGAACCTCACGGTATTCATTTTACTCTAATCTTGGAAGCAAGACAAGGAGTTCCAACTAAGAAATATATATTCTTCTCTATTACATATTATTATATAAACCTAGAGTGGTGAGAGTTCTATGTTAATCCTTAGAGAAGCAATGACAAGCTTTGAGCTAAACCTTGGATATACATCCAGGTATTCAAATCATCATCTCTAAGAGAAACCCTAGGATATTATCCAAGACAATTCCTAGAGAGATAAACCATTTATATTTAACATAGACATTGATGATCACATCAATCACTATAGAGCCTAACCTCAGCTTAATATTGAAGTCCTTCCCAAATGAGAGAGACCATTCATACTAATCATAGCTTTACTTATTTAAGAATAAGTGACAACCATTGAACTAAAGCATTAGGAGTTAAACCATATCATTTGGGAGTGGTGAGATAGCCAATGCCAAATGGAGTAAGATCATATCTATGAAATGATGAAGTAAAGTAGCAACTAATCCAACTAAGCATCTAGGTGGAGACTTAACCCTTTATTATCTAATGAAATCTTGTGAATATACCATAAACTCTAGAATAATCCATTCCTATATAAGAGAGCTCAAGATCTAGTGTTACACTCAAGTTAGTTGAGAAAACACTTGGATTCAAGGGAGAGATTTATTCAAATATCCAAATGGTTAAACCATTATTCCTTGAGTAAAACCCTAAGTAATTATCTCAGGCAATCTCCTGGGATATAAATTATTGAGACAACCATAATTATGTCTATTCAAGAAACTATAAAAGAAAGTCTATATTTAGTTGATCAAGACAATGCTTGATCATGGAAGTAAGAAACCCATTTAATGAGAGATCCCTTAGGAAGCCAAACCTTGATCATTATAAATTGAGTGATGATCATAAACCTTAAGAACTTGAGGTAGAGATATTAAGAACAAGTGTTGATCATGCCTAATCCATGATCATGCTCTTGAGGTATGTGAGGATAATTTAAACCCTAATACGATTATTAGATATTATTCCCCACATGAAATCATAGGGAGGAAACTAGTAAACAAACCTAGACTTATATCCTAAACCCTAACTTGTGAACCACTTGGTGATCACAAGTAGAATTCTACCACACCTACATTCCACTTATTCTTCATCTAAGAAAGCTTTAGAGTAAAACTCCATACTTGATATGGTGAGAAATCATCAATCCATATGACCAAAGTTAACTATAAAAAGAACTATAACCACTGTAGTTACTTTAATGAGTAATTGAGGATAAAAATAGAAGTCCATTGGAATCAGATAAAACCAATTCCCAAGTCCTTAGAAATTGAAGGAGCACATGAACTATTAAGCAAGTAACCATTTCATCATGGTTAGGGGAGATTAAACCCTAGCACATGCAATATGGAGTCATTCCATCTCTATAACCTAGAATTATATCTTAACCCTAGTTGAATTATCACTATGATGATCCTAATAAAAAACCAAGCTCTAATTGAGATTCAAACCATTTGCCATTAGGTGAATATGATGAGAACCCTATAATTGTTCACTAATTAAAGCTCATGCTTCATTATGGAACTCAAGAATAACCTAGTGCTAAACCATTTGATTAGAACCATGGTGGAGATCAACCACTTAATTGAGACCATATGTGGAGTGATCAATTATTTATCTTGGTAACCAAGATCAACCATGATTGAAACAATACCTACATAAATACTTTCAAAGGTAAGGATAAGTATTAACCTTAACAAGTGGTTTATCATAGATACTTTGAAACCCTAATATCTTGGTGCTCACATAAAATCATGTGCAAGTGACCAATTCCCTGAATTGAAACCAAGTCCCAACACAACCTTTAAAATACTTTGAGTTGAAAGTATCAACAATAATAATCCAAATAATTGAATTCACAAGGACAAAGAAAAATTAAAAATAAGAATATAAGCTCATGCCTATTTATTTTTAATAAGCCAATAAGCATGACATATAAACAAATATAAAATACTTGCTTCATATTGGAGTGTGGTGTAATACATCACACTACCTCTTAATCGAATTAACATAATAAGAAACCTGCAAGAAAACTTTGAAAACAAATTAGATTCAAAACAGAATTCAATAAATGAAATGGTAAAACAAGAAAGAAAAAGAAAAACGAGAAAGGGGAGAGAAAAACCTTACCAGACCCTACCTGTTCGGCCGAGCCCACCAGCAGCCCAGCAAATCCCAGCCCAACACGGCCCATGTCAGCCCAACATACCCCTTCGCTTAAAAAATAGAGGAGAGGGTCATCCTCATCCTCTCTGGCGCTCGAGGAGGACAGCACGACGACGTGCTTCCCTTCCCCTCGTCGCTGGCAGCATCTCCTCGTCCGAAGGTGTGACGAGGCACGCACCCAGGCCGTATAAAAGCTCCAGGTCGAGCCTCGTCTCGAATTTCTTCCTCTCTGGCCTCAATTTCGCCCCCAAATTGAAACCCTAATACAACCGGCCACCATTACCGCCGTCGTTGTGGACCTTCCCGTGCCTCGGCCGAGGACGCCATCAGCTCCGCCATGCTCGACTTGCTTCGCCTGCGCGAGGAATCGGGGCGGAGCGACCTAAATCCACCCCACCAGGCTCCTCTTCTTCGCGCCCGGTCACCGTCTCCGTCGACGGTGGAGTCGCCGTCCGGCCACCCCGCCCTCGCCCGAGCTTTCCTACGCATTCATGGTGAGCTCCTGCACCTCGTAGACAGCTTCGCAACATCCCTAGCCCTCTGTATCGCGCCGTCGTCGTGGACAGGCGAGCTCCGCCGCGCGGCCTTGCCGTCGGGCAAGCGCCGGCGACCAATTGAGGGCGGCGCCACCACCTGTAGACTCCCCACGTTGCGTAGAATCGCACTAGCATCACCGCGCGCTCGCAGGTAGCCGGAACCTCGCCGCCGTTGCCAAATCCCGCCGGCCACCGTGCCCAGTCACTTTCCCTCCAATTTTGACATAGTCAAAGCCTACGTGGCCACCACCGTGGCTAATGGCCCACCAGTCATTGGCTGGGGGTACATTCTGCCCGGGTGACTTTAACCAATTCGTTTTAAATTCTAAATTTCATTAATAGCTGAAACTTTGCAAATTTATAGGAAACTCATAAAAGCTCAGAAAAATACAAATGAGATATCAAAATTCTTATAAAAGAAAAGGCTATCCAATAAAAATATAAAATGAAATTTATATTTTTAATAAAAAAATTCAATTATTTAATACTTGTTATTAAAGCCTTATTTATTATTCTAAATTCAATTAAAATTCAATAATTAGTAAAAATTTCCAAAAGTAAATAAAAACCAGTAAATAAATAAAGAAAACATTTATACTAATTTTCTTTATTTGTTATTTTGTTAAATCATTATTAGAAAGATTTAAACCATGATTAATAATTACCTTAATTATTAATTGTTTAAAAATAATAAAATGCCAAATTCAATATTATTTTTATTCTCTAGTTATTAATAACTTCAACTTTAAATTGAAATTATTAATCATAGAACTACATGGTAAATAGCAAACCCTAATTTCATATTGAATGATAGTACAACCATATCATTTCATGTGTAATTCTAAAACCCTAATTCAACTAGAAACCCTAGCTCCACTATTTCATGTGAACCCTAAAATTGTTCCCAACCTAAACCCCAAGTTAACAAGTGATCATGTTACTTCATAATCACAGGGCCATGATTAGTAACTAAAGACATAATATGTCCACTTATAACATAGAACCCTATCACTACTAATTAGCATCCCATGTGTTCATCTTCATCAGACCTAGATAATTAAGTAGGGTTAACCAAGTGTAAACCCTAGATCCTATTACCAAAGTCATCATCCTTAATCATTCCTATTTAGCATCACACCATTGTGATGAACCCTAATAGCAACCATACCTACTATTTTACGTTACATAACCCTGTTCCACTAAACCCTACTAGTGTGGGATACTTATGTATCAACCTATTTAGGAACCAACCATTCTCTAATTAGAGATCCAATGGCTAATACAAGACAACCCCAACCTTAATTGTAATACTTCTTATTATTTAAGTAGTATGTTCTTCAAAAGTTATTCTTTTGAAGAAAATAAGTAATTATCATCAACCCTGCTTATAAGGACCTATAAACCCTAGCCAACTATCACTAGCAAGATAAACCAATCTTGATAGCACCCATGTATAATTAATTGCTTAGGATGCCTAGGCATAACTCCACCTGCAATTGATGAATCCAACTTTGTGGGGACTCATCTAATATCTACTCAAGAACTAGTTGAAACCATAGTAAAACCATAGAACCCCACAACCCTAATTACCATACCTGTTCTTTATTAAAGAACATGTTCTTCAAAAATTATTCTTTTGAATTATATAATAAGTAATCATCAACCATGTATTATAAGACTTAAAATTTACAACTGCTCTTTACTTATTATACAGCTACTATTCCTGGTTGTGTATGATTGTTACTATTCATTTTGCCATCGGCTTATAATTCTAAAACAACACAAACCTGAATAAGAACCTTGTTTGTGAATCACTTTAAAAATGCAACACACCCTGAGCTAATCATTACAACTTACTAATCCTAAATCATCGGGGTTAGTTCACGCTTAGAGCGATTGCATCTCATTCTTATGCATTATTGCATCTTTGCCAATCTTTTAAACATCGTCCTTACCGGACGATGATGCTATTTCAGAATTTGGAGTTATTGCGTATCGAAGACCTTGCCTGCATAATCTTGCAGTCAAGAAAGGCAAGTTCATCACTTGCTCATGTCATTTGATTATTTCTATCAAATTACTTGCAAAGTACTACGATTATCACTATTGCATAAAAACCAAAAACACTACTTTCATAACTATGAATATGACTATGTGGTGGGCAATGGAACCATGGATTGTGTTGATATGGTGGAGGTTCCATTGCAAGGGTTTATATCCATCTAGGATTAAACAACAAATGTCGCCAGTGATTCTTATGCCGTAATACCCGTGCTAACCATAAGATCCGGAGTGGGACGGAGTAGTCAAAAGTGTTTCCACCTCTCGTTCATCAACGGATGCGCTTTACCGTAGACACTTGTATCTGTCAGGGCAAGCGGTTGGCTGGGGAAGCCTTAAGTCCCCACGGCATAGTCCGTAGACACTTGTCGCTCGAAGTGCAAGCGGTTGGCTGGGGAAGCCTTAAGTCCCCACGGTATTGCGATCTATGATGGGTTGCAGCTACCGGCGAAGGAGTTTGGTTCGATCCCAAACTGTCGTCGTGGTCGGGGTCCACCCGTGAGTGGGAATAATGGGACCGGCGAGGACCCAGGGTCGGGGCATGCAACAAAGGGTGGGTGTTCGAGGTAGCGGAGGAACATGATTGGCTAGACCTTATACTGGGCCTCACACCAAAGGAAGTGTGGACGAGAACTAGACTCGGTTGGCACCAAGGTTAAGATCTCTTATGGGTAAAGCAACACACCTCTGCGAGTGTAAAGAACCGTGACTCGTCAATCCTCGTTCGGGATATGGAACTGCGAACGCTGCCGGAAAGGAACTCCATGAAGTTCTAGTAAACCGGTGAAGGCCGACGGACATAGTTCTTCCGAATAAAAGCAACCTTTTGAAGAAAGGGTTATGAAAACCTGCATTGGTATTAGACTTTTCTGGTCTAATGCCGTAGCTAGTGCATTAAACACCTCTTTCCTATAATGAACTTGTTGAGTACGCTCGTACTCATCCCACTCTTAAATCCCCTGCTTAGATATGGAGGCATCAAAGGAGGATCTACAGTGCAACTCAAAGACCGAGGGATCAACAAATACTTCAAGGGACAGGAACCTAACAGAAGAGTCAAACACTACCTCCAACAAGGATCAAACCTAGCTTAGCAATAGAAAGGAACTAGTTTCCTAAATCTAGCTCCTATTTAGCTAGAATCTATTCATAGCCTCTAGAGTTAGTTAAATACTCTACAAATAGAGTTCGTGATAAGATTAGACTACGAGTCGTTCTTCTGGAGTTTATTTGCAGATTTACCTCATTGTAAAGTAGGAGGCGATGCTTGATCTTATGTAACAGAGTCATTGTTGTAATTCTATAGACATGCCTTGGACCCGCATATGTTTCTGTTGTACCACTCTGAGCGATATAATACTAGTGGAACGGTGTTTCATTGGTATTATATCAGACTTGCATACTACACCATGCAGTGGTATGCCGGGTGGCCATAGTTGGTATCAGAGCAAATGCTTTGACCTAGGATTAAAACCCTTTAAAGGAGACCTATAGGATTGGTAGTGTCTATAGGAAGTTGTCCTAGATAAACCAAATACTTCTTATGACTTGAGATGGATATTCACTTGAGAATAGTCCTAACACACTTGAGTCAACCTTTCCTACCTATCTTTCCTAAGTAAAGATAGTGAGCTAACCCCAAACATGTAGGACACCATTAAGCCTTAAAACAATAGATGAGTAGCTCACAGTTGGTATACAATACATGGTAGTCCAAAGAGAGGATACAACCATAAGGAAATATCCTATTGGAAGATGTGTACCAACACAGGTTATAGTTAAACAAGAATTACTCAGACCTGCACTAGAAGTTATATCAAGTGATGAAGATAATTAAGATATCTTAATAGAAGATGTAGACCAAGTTAAGTAATGAGTAAGTAAAATTATCTAGTCATGGGAAACAATTGATAGTAAGTGATAACTAGGAGTCATCTGAGGTAGTATAGACCTTGATAAGTCAATTATGGGAGGTAAGAAAGAGAAATAGGATTAAAATATGCCTACTTACATGGTAGGGATAGAAATCATATATGATTCACCTGAGAATAGTTATGTGATGGACTAGAATATCATAAACATTTAGGAGGAGAACAATAAGAAGTCAGGTCTTCAACAACAAAGCAAGATTTGTGTTCCAAAACCATGGGAACTGTGTCAAGTACATCAGAACCCTAGTTATATGGTAAGAACATATGGAAGTATATGAGCTATATTTCCATAGTCATGTGTTTAGAGTAGCAATGTTAGAACCTAAACATATCATGTGAGATAGTCTTCAATAAAATGAAAGTTAAGAAGTACTTCCAAAGAAAATTAGGTTAACCTTAACCATCCCAAACCACTTTGTTTCAAGTTTATCACATCGCAAATGTGCAATTACGGTAAATGTTGAGATAAATAGTAGAAATCCCCATATTCGTGCTAAGTATCACGATATAAACCTATCTTATGTGGTGTTATATACTACACATCAGAGCCTGATGTTTAGAGATGTCTTACTCAACTAGTATATTCAGGCTTATGATGATGTGTATTATAAGCACAAAGCTGAATCTTTTTGGATTTTATTGGATTTTCATTGTTTGACTAGATCCATACATGAAGTTTGACTTTGATATGCAAATGCATGTTGCAATATCAAGTCTTTACTTGGTGCTATAGATCTAGAGGGTAATGGTAAACGTGTGAGGAAGTGACGAACTCTGAAGATCTTAAGGACAAGATGAAGGTTCATCAGAAAAAGGAAGTAAAGTTGTGGGAAGTAACCACAATACTCTGAAGGAAGTACAATCAGAAACTCATGCTTTTCCTCAACAGAGGAGTACTTTAGTACATAAGAAGCATGAAGGTGAGAAATATGATGATTATGGAGAAGTAGAAGTAGAACCATAGTCATTATGGAAGAGGGAATGCATGGGAAATCACTCAGGATACTATATTCATAGTGTCAGCTCGTGGTTTTCTTGCAAATTAAACCCTGAATGAAGGAAGAGGACCTATGAAATCATAGGAGATATAAGAAGACCATAGTTGATATCAAAAGACCATAATTGGTATTGGATCAAAACTGTGAGATAAAGTCGAAGATGTCTCGTCCAGTTGATCAGAATCTATAATAGAATCCATTTTTAGATAACAAATAGCCACAATTGGTATCAAGTAGTCCACCATTGGATTATTTGTACTAAGAAGTTGTGAACAAATAAATTTTGTTAGCCAAATAATAATGACCTACAATCAGTTAGTCGAAGGATTCACATTGGATGTCCACAATTGGGTGGATACACCACAAACATTCTTCGCGAGACCTTAGAAGAATATAAACCATAAGCTACACCTAGACCAATATTCTAACCATAAGTTCTATGGTTGGAAGAAAAAGGAGTTAAAGACCATAAGAAAACTCTAAGGGGTAGAGTAAAGATTGAGTTGGGTATACAATAACTCAATACTTTAAGCTTGATAGAAGCAGAATGTCTGAACTGAGAGGAAGTTCAATCTTATTTTCATAAGATTATTGAACACTACTTTCAGAAGGATGTCAGATCAGAAGCCGAGGTTTATACCTCGAGGAAGTAAGAAGTGGACTATAACTTGAGAAAGTGAGTAAAATTTACTCAGAAGTATGGAAGGTCAAGTAAGCTAAGTCTAATGAAGTTGGGCGAAGGAAATACCGTAGACCAATAAAGCTCAAGATGGTCAAAGAATGAAGAAGATTGAACATACCAATATCAAGGACTAATAGAATGATTCCTTTCATGGAACCTAAAGAACACAAAATAGTTATAGGTATCAACTATAAACCATGATTGGATGGACTAAATGAGTCTAATCCATTCTTAGAGGAATAAACCACCATGATCAACTCCATAGTAAGTACCTTACCAAGTACCATTATTGCAGTTTTGGTAGTAAGGGAAAAACAAAGACCTGTTTTATCAAATAGGAGAATGTTATCCAATTAGTCCTCAATTTAGACTGTCAGGATAAGAAGAAGTCCCAATCATTGAATATTCAATAAGAAAGGAAACAAGACTATAGGGTTGAAAGAAATCAAATAATTAAAGTTAGAAGCCATGTGTCGTCGTGGTGAACGAGCAGATGCCATAGGATGGCTTAGATTGGGGCCGAATGGACGCAAGAGGATTCGGGGGAGGGTTTGCGATAAGATGGGAAGAACTTCCGGATGCTTTCCTCAAGAACACAGCCAGAGACCGGTATACAAGAAGAGAGACAAGAGGAAGGACTCTTTACTAGATCGCCAGCTTCATTGATCACAGCATGGTTACAAGTTCTGTCTACCTCTATTCCATCGTATCGTGCCCGCAAGGAGGGCTGCCCCCTCTCCTTATATAGGGGAGAGGGTGGCTTACAGAGCAAGAAACCCTAATGGTATCTTTGACTGGACAAACTACTTTACAGAGTTACTGTACAAAGCTACTTTAATCATAGATGACACCGGGGTCTTCTTTAATCAGGGAGGCTGACGACCTCCGGCTTCTTTCTCCGTCACCTCTCTCTTTGGCGCCAGGGCTCTGAATAAAGTTACTTTGCTTAGCTCATCCTTGTCTCCTTGCTCTGAAGAGAATCTTTGACCAGTCCCGCCGACAGGCTCTCCTTTCCGGTATCTTCTTTACCGGGTTCCGGCATACCCCTTTGGGGAAACCGGCTTAGCTTTGCTCTCCCGGATTCCTACTAGGCTTCCGGTAAGAACATTAAACCGGTATCTTGATGGCTCAAACCATCCGGTTTGGCACGCCTTTGGCATACCGGGGGTTATCCCCCCAACATTAGTCCCCGAAGCTGGTATAGCCTGGAGGATTCTATCCTACAGACCATGCCAGGTTTTCATCTTTTTAAGATACCGGTTTAATCACTCATGTCTTGAGCTTAGTTCCGGCACCTTCACTCTTGTTCTTTCTCTTCTCTTTGCTAGGCTCGTTCCGGCATCTCTATTTTCCGGTATCATGTGTCTTTACTGCTTCCTCGGCGAGGTCGAGAATATTTCGGGCCCCGCGCCTGTCAAAGACATGTGCACTGTAACTGACGCGCCAGTGTCCGTTGTCACATCGCTTCGACTCCCGCGCGCCCATTTAATGCACCGCTGCGGATCCCACTACCTCTTCGGGATCCCGTGTGCGCCTCCGTGTGGCGTCCATTTTCTCGCGTGTATCCCTTCGCCACGTGGCGGCCCAAGGTGCGAACCGTCGCGGGCCGCGAGGCGAACCGCCGCGGCCCAGCGGTTCCCTGCCCACTTTCTCTCTCCTTTATAAACACAACCGCCCCTTCCTCTTCATCTTCTTCGCATTCTCATCCTTCGCGCACAGAGCTCCACGCCTTTGCGCCACCGCCGCTCTCCGTCCGCCGTCGCTCGTTCAAGCTCCGGCGCCCGGCGAACTCGCGCCGCGCTTCCGCCGGACTTCGTTGTGCGGAGATCTTCGGCAGCAACTTCTTCGCGCCCGCCGCATTTGCGCTTCTTCGCGAGCTTCTCCGCCTCGCCGTCGACGGTGCTCGCCGGCGACCGCAGACCCGCTCCACTGCCAGCAAACACTTCCCTCTGCGACCGCGCCGCTCAAGGTTGGTACTAATCTCGCTTCACTCGCCCTCTGCTTGCTTTTCAGATCTTGGGTCTTTGGTGTTCTTATTTCCTCTTTTTCTTTGGTTTTCTTCCTACTCGTAGATCTTCGCGCGGGGTTCAAGTCTGGGATTCCTGTTTTTTCGCCTACCCTTGCGATGTTTGACGAGGAATCTTCCTCCGCATCTTCTTCTTCCCTTTCTCTCAAGCGCCGTAGACCCTCTCCCGGTGAATCCACGGCTTCAGATCCGATGGAGACCGATTCCGGCAATCAGCAGGAATCCGGTAGCCTCCAAGAGTCCGGCGGCCACTTAGAATCCGGTAGCTTTAGCCAAGCTTCCGGTAGTCAAGAAGCCAGTAGTTCTGGCCAAGCCTCTAGCAGCTCCAGCCAATCTTCCGGCGAGGAGCCTTCCCCAATCACCCGCGGAGCCTGGATGGGCTCCAACGTTACTGAGTTTGAGATCGATTGGTTGTACCGGTCTCGGAGGATTCCGGAAGGAGTTTCCTGCCGGATTCCTGATGACGAGATCGAACCGGATCCCGAAGACGATGAATATGTTGTTTTTCTTGCTCACTTTGAGCGTGGCTTCGGCCTTCCTGCCTCCTCATTTTTCCGGGAGTTTCTAGATTTTTACGAACTTCAACCTCACCACCTTCCTGGCAACGCCATTTTCTATCTTTCTTGCTATGCCACCTTCATGGAGGCTTACATCGGCATTCGTCCCACTCGTGAGACGTTTGCCCGCTTCTTCAACTTGCGGATCAACTCCGTCCGTGGCAAGGAAATCCCTAAGCCCAAGCCGCCCGTGGAGTGCGGCTCTTGCATCGTCGGCTCCCGCCAAGGGAGCACCTTTCTTAAGTTTTCCGGCCTCGAGTCTTGCCGCGCCTGGCAAGGAACTTTCTTCTATGTGAAGAACAGCGGCCGCGCCAATCTTATCAATCTTCCTCCATATCAAGCGGGGCCCCCCAGCAGAACCAATTGGAGCTACAACCCGAGGACGGAACACGCCGAAACCAACCGGGTAGTGCGCTTCTTGGCCTCTTTGAAGAAGGAGACCAACATCTGTTCTGATGATGTCATCCGGACTTTCATATCGCGCCGGTGCTTCCTCTGAAGCGCCGCGCACATAGGATGAGCGAGATGTATGGCCCAGGCGATCCTACCAAGATCACAGGCCGTCCTCTCAGCAAGAAGGACGTTGTTCGCAAGGCTAAGCAGATTTGTGGAACTGCTATGCCTTTTGCGTGGGAATGGGGCCTCCTTCCCCTCAGTTCTTCTAACCCTCCGACTCAAGAAGTAAGAGATTGCGCAATCTGGGGTTGTCTTTGCCGGTAACTTTCTGCTTTTGTTAACCTTCTCTTTTACCTTGTTTCGGGCCGGGGACCGCTTCCCTCTCATCCAGGCAGAGCGGCGAGGAACTCTCCGGAAACGCGCCCTTGACTCCTTCGACCCGGATCCCTACATCTTTTGGAAGGATCTGAAGATGGGGAAAACTCCGGCTGCGCGCCTTGGCCAGGACCCGCCGGAGCCAACCGGAAGCCCTGACGACCTGACCGTGCTCGAGGTACTTTCTTTTCCGGTTTCCTGTACTTTGCCGCTATTGCTTTCTTGCGAATTGCTTCTTAGCCATACCCAACTCACGGATCCACGAGCGCGTGCCGCCCTCGCGCGCCGAGGCCGGCTCCGAGTTTGTGGACAAACTCATGGCCCAGTGGCCAAAAGAATAAGCAGCCGGCATCTACTGCCGGCTCCAGCCATGCTCCTCCCTCCAAGCACTTCCGGACGGAGCCCGTGGGGGAGAAAGAAGTGGGCGTGCGCCGCTACGGACGCAAGGCGATGCCAACTGCTTCCGGGTAATTTTTATTTTCCGGCTTGCCTCTTTTTCGCTAAGTTCTTTTTCCGGTTGCTTTTTCTCAACCATTTGTCTTTTCTTTTTCTCAGCCCCCGCTCTCAAGCTTGGCCCAAGGCCATCGGGCTCGAGGGATCCGCAAGGACCTCAACCCCTCCTCCTCGCTCAAGCCCGGCACCATCTGGTGCCGGCAACACCTCTGCCTCCCTTTCGGGGGGACAACAAATTCGGGGCGTGCGGCCCCTTCATCGTCAGATCACCGCACGGAGGAGGATCTTTCCTTCCTCCCAGAACACCAGGACACCGGCGCCAGCAACATCGGCGCCGGAGAAGAAGAAGCTGCCGGGCGGGCGGAGCCTCCTGCTCCTCCCGTCCTTGAAAAGACAACTTCCGCGCCGGAATCTTCCGCGCCGGAAGGCTCCAACACGGGTGACGCTCCTAGCGCTCCCCCTTCTCCACGCACCATCCTCATGCCTCCGCCCGAGGCTCCTCGCGCCCAGCCCTCCAGGGCCGCTCCTAACGCGCCGCCGGCCAAGACCTCCGGGGCCGCCTCTACCGCGCCGCCGCCCAAGCCTTCCAAGCTCTTCAAGGGGAAGGCGACGGCCTCCAGCGCCCCTTCGGGCGGCCAGCAGCCCTTGGTGCTGCACGTCTCCAAGGCCGCCAAAGGTGCCAGCATGAAAGCCACCGGCCTTCTTGGCCGCATCACGGAGTTCCAGCGCCAAGGCCGGGACCTGGGGCACCTTCTGCCCTATGCTCAAAAGTGGAACGCCGCGGACATCACTCCGGCGACCCGCGGAATGGGCAAGGACCGGCTGCCGGCACCTGATCCTGTCGGGGATCGGTGTTCTGAGGAGCACTTTATGCGGCTTCGCAGCGCCGTAAAAGAGCTCGACAGCGCGTGGTACGATTCCACGAACAATCTGACGGTACGCTCTACTAACTTTCAATCTTTACCGGTTTCTTCGTTTCCGGCTTTGTTTTATCTTTTCTTTAGTTTCATGCCGGTTTCTCTCTTGTCTATCTTCCCAGTCCCCGAGTTTTGTGGTGAGAGCGCAGCTCTTAGCGCAAAACTTAACTTAAGAACTTAGCGTGAAACCGGCACTGCCAGTCCCCGAGTTTTGTGGTGAGAGCGCAGCTCTTAGCGCAAAACTTAACTTAAGAACTTAGCGTGAAACCGGCACTGCCAGTCCCCGAGTTTCGGGTTAAACATCTTCTTCTTAACACACAATTTACCTTAGAAACGCGCAAAACCGGCACTGCCAGTCCCCGAGTTTCGGGTTAAGAACTTTGTTCTTAGGGCAAAACTTAACTCATTTCTTCTTTTTCTTGAACAGCTCACGGCTGACGCTCGGAAGGCCCTCTTCGAGGAGCTTTTATGGGAGCACCGGGAGCTCGCTGAGGCACATGACAAGTGCCAAGGTAAGTTTTTTGTTCCACCGGCATCTTTGCTACCGGAAACCTTTTTTCCTTGTGAGATTTACAATTTCTGTTCAACAGTGATCCCGGAAGCTTCCATCGATGCTCTCAAGGAGCAGCTCGCCGCCGCCCAACGTACGATTCTCTCCTTTCTCCTTTGAACTTGGTTTCTTTTCATTTTTACTAGTATAACCTTGTTAACACTCTTTTTTCCGGTTACAGAGGAGAAGGACCAGCTCAGCCGGCAGCACCAGGAGGAGCTGAACGCCCTCAAGACCA
This sequence comes from Lolium rigidum, assembly GCF_022539505.1. Lineage (NCBI taxonomy): Eukaryota > Viridiplantae > Streptophyta > Magnoliopsida > Poales > Poaceae > Lolium > Lolium rigidum. The sequence goes on from NC_061508.1 coordinate 262,290,234, forward strand.
GCTACCAGGAGCTCAAGTCTCAGCTCATTCAGCTGGGGCTTGACCACGCCAAGGCCCTCAAAGCCGCTGAAGTGAACGCAGCGGCCAAGTTGGACGAGGCTCTGGAGGATGCCTGCAATGCCACCGTGGTATTGCGGGCGTAGCCGGAGGAGATGGCCAAGGCCCGGAAGGGTGCCGAGGAGAAGGCCGCGCGGCTGGAGGAGGAGCATAAGGAATGCGATCAATTGATCCTGCAAACCGACACACTCGCCCTCCGTAAGTTCTTTTCTTTTAGACTTTAACTACTGCATATGAGCCTTTTTTCCTTCGACCCCATTTTCTTTCCGTTATCTTTCCTTCCGGTCTCTTTTCTTCCGGATTCTTTTCTCTCCGGTGTCTTTTTCTTCCGGATTCTTTTCCTTAACCTTTTTCTTTCTTCGCACAGGCCTCTTTCCGGACTCGCAGAGGTACGCTGTCAAGAAGGTCGACGCGCGCCGCAAGGACCAAGGCCGAGCGGATCTTACCGTGCCATGGATGCCCAAGGACCATCTGGTCGCGCTTAACGCGCGGGTGTCCCATATGCGTGCCATAGACCGCAATCTTTTGGACATCCCTGATGTAGCTACCCAGCTCTACAGGACTTTATGGCCTGGCGAGGAGGTGCCGGACACCTTCTCCCTCATCAGCGACCGTCTCAAGGGCGCCGGCAGGAGGATCCGCGAGTGGCAGTGCTCTGCTGCCCGCGCTGGAGCGGACTCCGCCCTCCGCGTCGCCTGCTCCTGGTACCCGGAGCTCGATCTGGACGCCCTTACCGGCGTGCGTGAAGATGCAGAAACGGATCTGGACCCGATCCTCACCGCTAAGCGGCAGGATCGCGCGTACCACATCGCGGAGTACGCCGATATGCGCACCTTCATCCCTCCCCCTCCTGACGTCAAGGACTATCTCGACGAGGAGGAGGATGAAGCCGAAGAAGAGCTCCTGGACGATGCTGATGCCGGCGATGCTCCTCCGGAAGCCCCTGCTGCGTGATGATTCTCTTTGAAGTGTTTGCTTGCTATATCTGTTGGTCCTGCTTGCCTTAAGACAATATTTGTTAAATTCTGCCCCGGTATGCCGGGGCTCATGATGTAAAACCTTAAGTTTGCCTGTGGTTGTGGTACAACATTTCCTGCCGGTAAGTTATACCGGTAGCTAAGTATTTCTAAGTTTGCCTTAGCATATTTGCTTTTGGTTCTGCTTTTATCCTGCACTGCAAAGATTTCCCAATTGTTTCCGCATCCAATTTGATGCATACTTGGTTCTTTTGCCTTGTCTCTGCCTGCCTTCTCTGGGCATTCTTTGGCATATGAGCACAAGGTTCTTTCACCAAACAAGCATCTTCTTGAACTTAGAAATAACTTTGAAATTTTGCAAAAAACCGGTTTAACCGGGGTTAGTTAGATTTTCCGGATTGTTCTTTCCTGCTCTCCCTCTTCGCAGTTCATGTGCTTATCTCCTACCGGTTTATCTTGCTTGCCATGAAGCCGGTTTGCGGACAGCAGCAGAGTCGAAGACTCCGGTAGGATTTAGCACACTACTAAACCGGAAAGAAAAAACATTTAATAAGCAACCGGTAAACTGAAAAAATAAACAAGTTACATGCAACTTAAGTTGGGGTAGTCCCCGAGATTCATTCAAGGTTCCGGCATCTTTTATTCATAGCATATAAGGTACAAAAAGGAACTTCTTACACCACCACTTCAAGAGTAGAAAGGACGCAACAGAGCTACGTTCCACGGACGTTTGCTCTCCTCTCCGGACCTGTCCGCCTTTCCTTTCTTCCACTCCTGCGCATCGATTAAGTAGTATGCATCATTGTGAAGCACCTTGCTTACAATGAAGGGACCTTCCCATGGTGGCAAAAGCTTATGCCGGCCTTCAGTGCGCTGCACCAGGCGAAGTACAAGATCTCCTTCCCGGAAAACTCTCGGGTTAACCTTCCGGTTATGATAGCATCTTAGGTTTTGCTGGTAAATGGCTGTTCTTGCCAAAGCCAGCTCTCTTGCTTCTTCCAAGCAAGTCGACATCATTTTCTCTGGCCTCTTTGACCTCTTGCTCAGTATAGAGCTGTACCCTTGGTGAATCATGAATGATGTCGGTTGGTATCACCGCTTCTGCTCCATAAACCATGAAGAAGGGAGTGTATCCGGTAGACCGGTTTGGGGTTGTTCTTATACTCCACAGTACTGATGGTAGCTCATCGAGCCAACATCCCGGTGACTTTTCCACCGCATCAATGAGTCTAGGCTTGATACCGGAAAGCACCAAGGCATTCATTCTTTCCACCTGGCCATTGCCCTGAGGGTGTGCCACTGAGCACAAATCCAACCGGATGTTGTTGTCTTCACAGAACCTTTTGAACTCACCTTGAGCAAAGTTGGTTCCATTATCAGTGATGATGCTATGCGGGTACCCATACCGCAAAATGACATCTTTTAGGAATTACACCGCTGTATGCCCATCACACTTTGCGATAGGTTTAACCTCTAGCCATTTGGTGAACTTATCCACCATGACCAAGATGTGAGTCATGCTGCTTCTTGCAGTTTTGAATGGGCCAACCATGTCAAGGCACCAAACGGCGAATGGCCATGTTAGCGGTATTGTCTTTAAACCGGATGCTGGGGTATGATTTTGTTTGGCATACCTCTGGCAGCCGTTGCATTTTCTTACCAAATCCTCAGCATTTTCCAAAGCAGTGGGCCAATAAAACCCATGCCGGAATACTTTTGCTACTAGCGCCCTTGATGAAGCATGATGCCCACATTCTCCTTGGTGAATTTCCTCAAGCATTTCTTTCCCTTCCTCCGGTTCCACACATCTTTGAAGGACACCGGTAACGCTTCTCTTGTACACCTCACCGTTGATGAATGTGTAAGCTTTGGACCTTCTTTGTATCCTCCTTGATTCATTTTCGTCAGCCGGCAAGGTGCCGCTGATCAGGAATTCCTTAATAGGTTTAACCCATGACGGTATCTCTCGAACCAAAAACACCGGTGCATCTATCTCCATGCTATCCACCAGCATCATTTCTTCCGGTATGGGTACAGCAGTCCCCGAGCCTACCGGAGCAGTCCCCGGGTTCCCTTCATCGATATCCATGGGTACTACGTGTGACTCCGGTACAAAAATTGATTCTGATTCCGGGCTCGGTTTGATCGATGGCACTCTTAAGTGAGCCAAAGCTATTCCGGGAGGAATTTCTTGCCTAGATGAGCCCAGCTTGGACAAAGCATCCGCGGCTTCATTTTCTGGCTCGCGGCACATGGTGAAACTCACACCCTTCGAAGAATCCGGCAATCTTTTGCACGTGAAACCGGTACAAGGCCATGTTGGCATCTTTTGCATCCCAATCTCCGGAACACCGCTGTACCACAAGGTCCGAATCTCCATAGCAAATGATCCGGTGTGCACCGATTTCTTTTGCGACCTTAAGCCCATGGATCAAAGCTTCATATTCAGCGACATTGTTCGATGCCCCGAAATGTACTTGCAAAACATACCGGAGGTGGTCTCCTTTTGGTGAAGTAAGCACCACACCGGCACCTAGACCTTCCTTGAGCTTAGATCCATCAAAGTGCATCTTCCAGTACTCTATCCTCTGATCTGGCGGTTTGTATTGCATCTCCGCCCAATCAACAAGGAAATCAGCCAAAGCCTGTGATTTTATGGCATCTCTTCTTTCATACACCGGCACGTATGGTGATATCTGGATTGCCCATTTTGCAATCCGGCCACTGGCGTCTTTGTTGCACATGATATCGGAAATTGGTGCTTCACTCACCACCTTCATGGGGTGCTCCTCAAAGTAGTGCTTGAGTTTTGTGGCGGCCATGTACACGCCATAAGTCATTTTCTGGAAGTGAGGGTAGTTTTGTTTCGAGAAGGAGAGCACCTCGCTCAGGTAGTATACCGGCCTCTGGACGGTTTTTCCTTCCTCTTCTCTTTCAACTACAACCACTACACTCACAACCCGGTTTGTTGCTGCTATGTATAGCAGCATAGGCTCCCTTTCTAGAGGTGAAGCCAGTATGGGTGCTGGTGGCTAGCATTGTTTTTAGCTCCTTAAACGCTGCGTCCGCACTCGAGGGGTCCGGACGAACGTGTCGATTTTTTCATCGAGCATAGAGTGGCGAGCTTTTTCTCCCAACTCTGCTTACAAACCGGCTTAGCGATGCCAAGCTTCCGGTAAACTTCTGCACATCTTTTAACTCTCGAGGGATAGCCATTCTTTCTATTGCCCGGATTTTTACCGGATTAACTTCTATGCCCCGGCTTGATACCAGGAAACCGAGCAACTTGCCGGCAGGGACACCGAAGGTACATTTTGCCGGATTGAGTTTCATCCGGAACCGTCTTAGGTTATCGAACGTTTGCCTGATGTCATCAATTAAGGTGTTTTTTACCTTAGTTTTTATCACGATGTCATCCACATGGACTTGCACATTTTTTCCGATTTGATCAAACAAGCATTTTTGCATATAGCGCTGGTACGTTGCACCAGCGTTGCGCAAACCAAAAGGCATAGTGACATAGCAATAAGCCCCGTGCGGGGTAATGAACGCAGTTTTTATTTGATCTTCCTTTTTCAAGGGAATCTGGTGGAAACCGGAATAGGCATCCAGAAAGGACAACAACTCACACCCAGCTAGCTTGAATCAATCACTTGATCGATTCGTGGCAAAGGAAAAGGATCTCTTGGGCAAGCCTTGTTCAGGTTGGTGTAGTCGATGCACATGCGCCACACCTTCGGAGCTTTTGCCTCCAGGTTCTCATCTTTCTTCTTTTCAACCATTACCGGATTGGCCAGCCACTCTGTGTGCGTGACCTCCACAATGAATCCGGCCACAAGCAGTTTGGTTACTTCTTCTCCTATGATTTTTCTTCTGTCTTCAGCGAACCGGCGCAAGGGTTGTCGCACCGGCTTGGCATCTTTCCGGACGTTAAGAGAGTGCTCAGCCAGCTCCCTCGGAACACCTACCAAATCATCAGTTGACCAGGCAAAGATATTCCGATTCTCACGGAGGAAGCTGACGAGCGCGCTTTCCTATGCTTGATCAAGGCCGGCACCGATACGAACGGTGCGCTCTGGGTAAGCCGGATCCAGCACGATGTCCTTTGTTTCATTTGTCGGCTTGAATGCCGGTGAGCCCATGTTTTCACTCATTGCCGCTAAGCTCAATTGTGAGGACTGAGCCAGCGCAACAGCTGTCTGCATTCTTTTCTTTTCCTCCGCGATCACCAGCGATTCCGCTAGGTTCGATCCGGCAGATGCAGTTTCCAGTGAGACCTTATAGTTTCCCACCACAGTCAATGGTCCACGAGGTGCCGGCATCTTCATCTTGAGGTAAGCCGTATGAGTTGTGGCCATGTAGGCTGCCAATGCCGGTCTCCCCAGCAATGCATGGTAGGGACTGTCTAGATCCACCACCTCAAACTCCAGATTTTCCACCCGGCAATTGTCACGTCCTCCAAATGCCACGTCCACCCGAACCTTTCCTATCGGGGCACAGGACAAGCCTGGAACGATTCCGTGGAACGTCGTGCGTGTTGGCTGAAGCATGTTTTCTATTATGCCCAGCGTATGCATGGTGTGCTTGTACATGATGTTTATGCTGCTGCCATTGTCTATCAGCACCTTGCTGAACTTCACTCGAGTTTGTGGCCCCTTCATGATTGGGTCCACAACAAGAGCATATCCACCCGGATTCGGCATGATCTTAGGGTGATCCTTTGATGACCAGGTAATTTCCTGATTGGACCACATCATGTACTTGGGAACTGCCGGCATCACAGCATTGACCTCCATGGAGCGACGGTGCACACTTTGCCTGTCTTGCTGGCTCAGTGACAAAGACAACACAGCACAGATGCGGATCTTCATAAACATTCCGGCCTAAAGGTGCCGGCGGAGGTGGTTGGTTATCGTTTTGTTCCACCCGGTTAACTTGCTGGTACTGCTGCCGGTTTGGCTGCACCGGTAAGGCGTTTGCCCCGGTAAGTGGCGGTGGTGGTGGTAGCTGTTGCTGCTGCCGCGGCATGTCTTGTGGCGGCTGTGCATCTTTTACCGTTCCTTTTTGCATCAAGTACTTGGTCCAGGTACAATCCTTCGTCAGATGGTTTGACGGATGTGCCGGATTCGGTGTGTGCCATCGGCAAGGTTGATCCATGGCAGCTTCCATGGTGTATTTTGCGGGTTCTTGCCAGTTTCTTTTCTGGACCCAGGGTTTCTTTTCCACCCATTGTTTCTTAGGACCCGCCCATGGCTGCGATCCGGTTTTTTGCCTCTGATCGCCGCTGGCCTCGGAGTTTTCCCGCACAGCGAGCAACTTGCTCGTGGACCGTACCTTCGATCCGGAAAATCTTCCCTTCTTTTGTTGTTCCGGTTATCCCGGTGTTGTTCGTGGCGCAGCTGTTCCGGCTCCGGTTGCACTGCCGGCTGCGTTGGGTCTCCCAACGCATAGCTATCCGCCACACATATCATCTCTGCGCAGCGTTGTTGGCATGTTGCGCTGCAACTTTTGCCACAACGGTGAACCTCTTCGCATCCACTGCTAAACCAAGCAATGGCTTGTGCCTCGATTACCCCTTCACAGGAGTTCCTTGTGGTGTTCCACCGGGCCAGATAATCCCGGTCTGTTTCATTCGGGTGCTGCACGCACAGAGCAAGTTGCTGCGGCCTGTTTGGCCTCTGATAGGTGCTGCTGAAATTGCTCACAAAAGCCTCCTCAAAATCCAGCCAGCCATTTATGCTTCCTGCCGGCAAGTTGTTTAGCCAAATTCTTGCCGGTCCAACCAGAAACGATGGTATGATCCTCACGGCCCAACGCCGGTTTCCTCCTCCTCCTGCTACGGTTCCTCCACCGCCTGCAACGTACACTGCGGTCACGTAATCCGCGAGCCACTCTTCTGGCTTCGTGGTGCCATCGTATGTCTTTGTGTCACGGGGCAACATAAAGTTGCGAACTGGTGGTTTTTCTTTCATGATCCTTGGGCCAAAGCACTTTGGACCTGGAGGACCTTCCTCCTCGATCATTTCTGACAAGTACACTCTATCCAGACGGTGCCTCGCATCCCGTTCCGGTAAGTATCTCTCTCCCAGGCGTTCTCCCAATGGGTTCCGGTATGCTGCCGGTCTTGCAGAATCGGCTTCATCATAACATTCCGGTACCGCGGCCCTTGCCTGCCGGTACCTTGGGGGATCTATTTCCTCCTCATCGTACGCTGCCCTTGCAGCTCGATAGTTTTGCCCGGTCTCATATCTACCGGCATGATTGTTTCCGGCATAGCCTCTGGCGTAGCCTCGCTCTGCCCCTTGGCTTTTTCTACCGGCATCATGTTGCCCGGCTTGTTGCTTTCCGGCAAGAACCGGATCGTACACAGTCATCTGTTGCGCATTTACTTCTTTTTCTCTCCTTCTATCCGGATGGGGGGACGATGCCTGCCCATGGGACTTGCTACCGGCATTCTTTGTCGAACGCGCGGATTTTGAGGCCGCGGCCTTGTTCAGCTTAGCCAGCTGCTCAGCATTCTGCTGCTCAATAGTTTCCAGTAGCTCTCTAACACGCTCTTGCTGTTTTACCAAAGCCTCTCCGGAAAGCGACTCGCATAGCTCTACTGCGGCCTTAGCAGCTTTTATAGTTTTATCCGGGCTGCTATACTTAGGCTTCTCCACGATGCTAACAGATGCAGAGGCACTCTTGCCGGTAAGAATCTCTTTGCGCAAATCTTGATCTAGGTTGCGAGCTTTTAGCCGGTTCTCCGGCATCCTAGCAGCATGTGCGCTAACAGAAGCAAAGCCATGGGCAGCGTTATACTCACGTACGGTTAGGTTCAGCTCGCGCTGCGCCCTGACGATGTCCTTGCCGCTCTCCAGCATCTTCTGGCGCTGCGCCTCCAGCTCCGCCTGAGCCGCTGCCGGGTCGATGTTCTGCGCGATGGGGGTGGCGAGGACGTTCATCGCCGCCTGGAGCGGTGTCTCCGGTGGCGCGGATGATGCTCCCGCTGCGCCTGCGCCGCGCTCCAGCGGTGGCTTAGCCGCACGGGTCGAAACCGCGCGACCGGCACCTTCAGCCGCAACCTCCTTTCCTGCACCAGCCACACCGGTCATCATTACCTCGACGCTGCCGGCGGCGCGGCCAGCACGGAGCCATCTTGGCGGGTCCGGTGCCACCAGCACCGGCGAGAGGCGCTGGCGCACGGGGACGGTGCCGAAGTAGACGCGGTGGCTGCCGAACTAGATGATGCGGCCGTTCTTGGGGAAGACGCTGCCGTTGGCGAAGCAGCCCGCGTTGTCGTTGATGAAGTCCATGGCGTAGATGCGCTGCACCAACGCGGACACCGTACGTTCGCCGGAGATCTCGAGGACGCCCGCCCGAATGTGAACTCCATCAAGCGCCACTTCATGCCCCACGGTGGGCGCCAACTGTCGTCGTGGTGAACGAGCAGATGCCATAGGATGGCTTAGATTGGGGCCGAATGGACGCAAGAGGATTCGGGGGAGGGTTTGCGATTAGATAGGAAGAACTTCCGGATGCTTTCCTCAAGAACACAGCCAGAGACCGGTATACAAGAAGAGAGACAAGAGGAAGAACTCTTTACTAGATCGCTAGCTTCATTGATCACATCATGGTTACAAGTTCTGTCTACCTCTATTTCATCGTGCCCGCAAGGAGGGCTGCCCCCTCTCCTTATATAGGGGAGAGGGTGGCTTACAGAGCAAGAAACCCTAATGGCATCTTTGACTTGGACAAACTACTTTACAGAGTTACTGTACAAAGCTACTTTAATTATAGATGACACCGGGGCCTTCTTTTATCATAGAAGCTGACGTCCTCCGGCTTCTTTCTCCGTCACCTCTCTCTTTGGCGCCAGGGCTCTGAATAAAGTTACTTTGTTTAGCTCATCCTTGTCTTCTTGCTCTGAAGAGAATCTTTGACCAGTCCTGCCGACAGGCTCTCCTTTCCGGTATCTCCTATACCGGGATCCGGCATACCCCTCTGGGGATACCGGCTTAGCTTTGCTTTCCCGGATTCCTACTAGGCTTCCGGTAAGATCATTAAACCGGTATCCTGATGGCTCAAACCATCCGGTTTGGCATGCCTTTGGCATACCGGGGGTTATCCCCCCAACAGAATTAACTTAATATCTATTTTGGTTGATTTTTAATAATTATTTTAATATGTAAAAGTCCCTGCCTTCTTCTTTTTATCAAATTAATTCTACAACAAATCTTGGCATGGGACCAGTGGCATTGTGTAGATATTTTCATTAGCTTTCCAACAACATAAAATTCATTGAATTTGGTTAAGCCAATTTGAATCTATTTAATTTCAAAGTTTGGGCAGTATTGAAAATTGTTTGGAATTGTTTAAATCGAATTTGAATTAAAAGGCCGGCGGGAAAGCTAAATGGGCTGAAAGGGTTTAAAACGGCCCAAGGCCAGCCCACCACGCGTCTGTGCCCGCGTGGGCTGCCTGACAAGGGGGCTCCACCTGTCAGCGGCGTTTAAACACCGAATCGGTACGGGGAGTGTGGAGCGTTGGATTAGATGGCGATCTAACGGCTCTGGGTCATCATCGTCGCCGGCGAGAGAAGCTCACTGGCGCGGTGAGGGTAGGGGGTCGGAGAGCTTACGGCGGCTCCAGCGAGGGTTGGCAGTATGCTCGACGAAGTTGTGGACGACGGCGAGCCTCCTGGTAGCAGTGGCGTCGCCTGAGGTGGTCGGGATCGCCGGCGATTGCTGCAGAGCTTCCTCGGCGGTGATCTTCCAATTGGCCTTGCTTCGGCGACGATTGAGGTAGCTAATGGTGCTGGGCGAAGCGGTGGTGAGTGGTGATCGTGATGGTGTGCTTGGATTGCTCAGGGGAGCTCGGTATTTATAGGCGCGAGTGAGGGTTGCGGGGCAGGGTGGTGGTCGACATGCTCGCGGCGTCTCCGGCGAGCTAGCGAGCTAGGCGAGGGCGTGGCACTGTTCTGCGGTTCCTGGCGGTGCGTTTGGCGGCGACAGCTTGGTCGGGCGGTGGCTGGATTGGTCGGGTTGCTTCCGCGACTGCCGCGGCGTGCACGGGAACATGTCATCGTCTCCGGAGCCGGCGGTCACGGGTCTGGGTTCCGAGCGTGTCTGGCGCGGCTGAGGTGTCACGGCGGTGCTCAACCTGCTGAGAGGTGGTCCAGGGCGTGCTCGAGGTGGTGGCGCGGCGCGTGTCCAGGGCGTGTCTGTGGCGCGCCACGCGCGACATGAGTGACATACTGGCCGCCATGGGCGCGAGCTGGTCTGGCCAGTGTCGAGCTCCTCCTCGACCGTGGTGATGCTAGGCGTGGCTAGGAGGGTGAGGTGGTGTTGCTGGACACCAGGGCCAAGGTGGAGGAAGAAGGAGAAGAGAGGGGGTGCGGCATGGATGGCATGGGCCGGCATGGCCATGCCATGCAAGCTATGCTTGCCCTCCTTAGGTTTACTATGTGCCATTTATGGTTAGAGGGAACCAGGGGACCAAATGGGCTAGGTTTGATGTAGATTAGATGTGTAGATCACTATAGCAAATAGTGTCAAATAGTGACATAGATGCTATTTGCAAAATTTGTCCAAATTTGATTTAATTCAAATGGTTGACCAATTTGAATTGTGTGTGTTTAGTTGAGTTCTAAATGACCAGAGATGAGGAGAGGTGGTGGTGGAAAAGTTTAATTCAAAATTTTTCCAAAATTGACAAGTGTGAGATTGTTGAACTTAATAAAAAGTTACAACTTTGGATGAGCATAGCTATTGATCTAGAAACAATTTGGCATGGTGATCTTTACAAAAAGTGTTCACCTTGATGTTGACTTGGATGTGGTGCAAGGAGTTAGCAAGATTTAGTTTGAGAAAATTGAATTGCAATGGCTCAAAGTAGTGATCAGACTATAATTGTCAGTTTTGACCATTATCATATGTGAGCAACTTTTGCATTTGAAATTTATTTGAATTGTGATTCTTTGATTCCAAAAGTTGTAATAAGTGTTTAGTAACATTATTCAACTAATGGTGAAGACCAAATTGGTCTAGGGTCAAAATTTATAAAAATGCCATAGAGCATATGTGAGGGTTTTTAGGGTTTTGCAATTATTTGATTTTCTTCGTCTTTTTGGATTTATTTGGTTGGTGATCTTCTCATGATCACATTAGGGTTTTAGGGTTTACCTTATACACCTAATAACAATCATCATGGCATATCAATCAAATGCACAAGTCCTATGCATGGCACTATATGCAATTTATAAAGTTTTTGTTGGTTTGAAATTTTGCTCTCTGGAATTCTTCTAACTTTCTTTTATTGAAATTTGGGATGTTACATATGGCGCACGTTGGTGAGGTGCGCCACTGCTAGGAGGTGTCCAGAGCCCGTTTAGAGATGATAGGCTTAGCAATGGCGCACTTCAGTGGTGCGCCACTGCTACATAGGTTACCTATGGCGCATGTCATTAGGTGCGCCACTGTTAGGTGGTGGCCAGAGCCCAATTTAGAGATGAGAGGATTAGCAGTGGCGCACCACCTAGCAGTGCGCCATTGCTATGTCACCCTAGCAGTGGCGCACGGCTAGGTGGTGCGCCACTGCTAACCTGGGACCATTTCCTGCTTTTAACCCCTCCACTCACATGTGCCACCCACTTTCCCCAAACACTCTTCCACCACCACCTCCCACCAAATCTGGATCTGGTCGTGTTGCCCCTCCTTCCCACCTCATTTTCACCTCTTCATTCACCAAAATTAAGTTGGTAAACTTAATTTTCTTCATAGGTAAGTAATGGTGAAGCTTTCTTAGCTCAATACCCTACTCAATCTCAACTTTTTACCTCATCCAACACTCTAGGTCTCGCCGTATCGGTAACTTTGTTGGTTTTATGCTTTGTGTGTGACCGGTTCCGATATGATCGTCTTGCACACACGTCACGTACACGTGTGTGTGCACATATGTTATGTGCGAAGCTCGATGATCGTGTGTTGTGTGCATGCGCGAAAAACGTCACGTGCATGTGTGTTGTATGCGAAGCCTCCGGATCCACATGTGTTGTATATGCGAAGCCTCCACACATGTGTTGCATGTGTTTTTGTTTGCAGGGATTTGAAATGTGATGGAGTTGCCAATATTTTGCCGAAACGTTGATTCATTTCCGTTTCGGCGAATGTTGGGCATACTACGCATATACATATGTCCTATTTTTAGGGAAGGTCATGCCAAAATTTTCTTTTGGTATGCTACGATATCTATTTTCTCTATACCCGCAGGCGACCATGGTCCGCATGATGAGCGAAGGCGTTGTGGCTAGGTTTTTGAAAGCCGCGACAGCGGAGATGATTAGAAATAACCAAAAGGAGATAAGATGTCCGTGTCGAAGATGCAAGCTAACGAGCCTTATGGACCCTAAAGCCGATATGGTGCGGGACCACCTTCTCATGCGTGGTTTCATGGATGGCTATCGGTGGGAAGGCGACGAAGATGATTATGAATTTGTCCATGGGATTTCAACAAGAAATAAGGAAGGAGGTGATTAGGATGTAGAAGATCTCGGACATGATCAGGATGTAGAAGATCCCGGAGATGATCATGATCACAATGTAGGAGATCCTGGACCTGATGATGAGGAAGATCAAGATGGAGGTCATCATGACGATCATGAAGATGAAGACGATGGATCATCGTCGATGGACTGGGTGCAGGACCCTTATCTTCAAGAGCTGCTTCTCAGCGGACGAGTAACGCAAGAGCTGCCGCCCGAGAGAAAGCCAAGATGGATCAACCGGAGGTAGACGCGATTACTCCATTGTATGAAGGATGCAGGCCGGAGGATACCCGCCGAAAGTAACGCTCATGGCTCGGAGATGAAGGTAAAGCACAAAATGACCGACACATCCTTCAACGACAACATGTCATTCTGGCAGGAACGTCTTCCCAAAGGTAACACATGTCCGACTAGTATCGAGGAGGCCAAGAAAATTGTGTGTCCTCTGGATTTACCGCATGTGAAATACCATGTGTGCTTGAACGATTGCATCATTTATCGGAACGAGCACGCGGAGTGTACCATATGTCCGGAGTGCGGCGTCAGTCGGTACAAGAAGGGGAAGAAAGCTCCTCGGAAGGTGGTGTGGTACTTTCCGATCACTCCTCGTCTGCAGCGGTATTTCGCGGATCCTAAGCAAGCAAAGCTAATGCGGCGGCACGCGGAGATGAGGAAGGGAGAAGATGACGCAGATGATCCGAAGAAAAAGAAAAAGGACAGGATGTTGAGACACCCTTCGGATGCTAGCCAGTGGAATGTGTTGAACCTCGAGTACCCACAATTTGGGGACGATCCTAGGAACATAAGGCTGGGCGCGAGCACCGATGGAGTCAATCCGTTTGGCAGCCAGAGCATTACGCATAGCACCTGGCCCGTGTTTGTGTGGATGTACAACCTCCCCCACTACTAGGAAAAGGCCTAGCCGTAAGACTGCCATCAGTGGCGCACCAAGGCTGCCGTGCGCCACTACTACTTAGCAGTGGCGCACCACAAAACGGTGGGCCACTGTTACAAAAGTAGTAGTGGCGCACCTTGATCTCGGTGCGCCATAAGTAAGTGGTGACGGGAGGCCAGATCCTCCCCCAACCTAGTAGTGGCGCACGTCTATGGGGTGCGCCATCGCTACATTCCTTACCTATGGCGCACGTTGTAGAGGTGCGCCACTGCTAGGAGGTGTCCGGAGACCGTTTAGAGATGATAGGCTTAGCAATGGCGCACTCGTCGTGGTGCGCCACTGCTACATAGGTTACCTATGGCGCATGTCATTAGGTGCGCCACTGCTAGGGGGTGGCCATAGCCCCTTTTTAGAGATGAGAGGCGTAGCAGTGGCACACCACTTAGTAGTGCGCCATTGCTATGTCTTAGCTTAATAGGTAAGTAATGGTGAAGCTTTCTTAGCTTAATACCCTACTCAATCTCAACTTTTTACCTCATCCAACACTCTAGGTCTCGCCGTATCGGTAACTTTGTTGGTTTTATGCTTTGTGTGTGACCGGTTCCGATCGTCTTGCACACACACATATGTGCGCATGCGCGAAAATCGTCTCGATCACGTGCATGTGTGTTGTATGCGAAGCCTCCACATGTGTTGTATATGCAAAGCCTCCGATCCACACATGTGTTGCATGTGTTTGTTTGCAGGGATTTGAAATGCAAAGGTCACCGCGAAATATGAGCCATGGGTACTAGCTTCCCAAGTGGACCAATGCTTCTTCATTACCGACCCGCAAAAGCCCAGCCGTGTTATCGTGAGGAGAGGCAAAAGGAGCATCATCGGAATGGATGGAGCCGCCAACGAGCTAGACTTTGACCAGGTATGGCGATCCGAAGATGGAAGATGACGACGACGATGATGAAGAACCATACACAACAAGAAGAAGCGGGACCACCCTACCTAAAGGCCGTCCATTCAAGAGAAGAAGTCTAGGAGTTCCGGGGCTAAATTATTCAACCGCGAGAAAGAAGGGCAAGAAGATTGTGAAAAGATAATTATGTATCATTTCCTTGTATGAATAACGGATGTCATATTGTTAATCTACACATTGTACCGATCAAAATAGACATATAATTTATATTTTTGGATATTTTATAGATTCTATAGTATTTTAACTATTCTACATAATTATAATTATTTATGCCTTTTATTTTGGTGTATTATGCTATTTTGGATGTTTATTATAGTGTTAAATCAATTTAAAAAGAAAAGGAAAAAAAATTGGGGCCGCCAGGGTTCGAACCTGGCCGGCAGGGGTTTGGCACAAACCAACCAGGGACAGAGCCAGTGCGGTACTAAGCGGGATATGTCAATCCCCCGCGCGTTATTCTTTTGACCCAGCCATAAAGAGGCAGTGGCGCACCCCGAGAGGTGCGCTATTGCTAAGCCTCATAGTGGCGCACCCCTAGAGGTGCGCTATTGCTAAGTGTGTCTGGGGACTTAGAGAAATCCCTGCCCTCTTCTTCTCCCCATCCCCATTCACACATTCCCCAATCCTCTCCGACGCCGGCGGCCCTCGATCTCGCCCTCGCGACCGGCGCCTCCGCCCCGTCCCATCGGCGCCCCCGAGCAACGCCACCTCCCACCAGCGGCCGCCACCCCTCCCCGAGCGTGCGCCACCACTTCTCACGCGAGCGACCATCGTGCGAGCACGCCCCCTCGATTCACCTCGCCGCCGGCGGTCGCCTCCCCCCTCGATTCTCATCCGCTTTGCCGCCACGCAGATCCTCTGCCTCGAGCCCTCACCGCCACGCCCCCGCAGTACTCGCCGCGCCCGAAGCAGGAGCAGCACGCCGCCACGCCCTCGACGCCACGCCGCGGAGCAGGATCACGAGGAGCACTCCGCCACGCCGCGGAGCCGGAGCAGGAGGAGCACGCTGCCATGCCCTCGACAGCTGACGCCGCAGCAGAGGACCGACGCCGCGCATCCTTCCAAGGTAGGGTTGCTTGCTGCTGCTATTATAGCCCGGCTCCTCCCCCTCCTCAGTTGATTGCTGCTTCTGCTCAATTCATTGCTAGGGTTGCTTGCTGCTGCCATGTCCCTGCTGCTGCTGCTAGCTAGGTGCTCCCCTTTGCTTGCTTGCTTGCTGCTAGGAAATGAAAATCTTGCTTGCTTGCTTGCTTTGCTGCTGCTGCTAGCTAGGTGCCTTCGCTTGCTGCTCAGTTTTGTTCAAATTAAAATGGCATGCCCTGTTTATGTAGTCATCCAACTCTGCTCTTTTATTAATCCTAGCTACCATGTTAATGTTTAGCTTACTGGATGAAAGCTTGATGTTCTTGTTGCAAATGTAGCTTGTCCTTGCAGTAGTTCTTTGTTGCACATTTGTTTTGTTGCAAATTTTCAGTTTCGTCAGATAAACCTGCTGTTTCATATGCTTGCCCTTGCAGTAGTTTTTGCTTGCTTGCTTTGGTGCATCCTTGTAGTAGATAACTAATGAGAAAAGGATTAGAGAAAGCTGGACAAATCAATGCTGAACCAGTCCACAAGGAATTAATAATACATGTGCCATGGCATTCTTAGTGCTTGTTCATGAAATGGCTTAGTTGATATTCGTACAAGAAATGAGAATTAGCTTAGTTGATGTTTGTTTAAAGCACATCGATTTCACTAATGTATATAGAGAGTGAGAGAGCATAGTTATTGTAACAAGTGTAATTTTTTTGGGTTGCTTGCTATGTGCTTGCTAGGTTCATTTGTTGCTCTCTGGGGTTCATTTGTTAGTTGTTTGATTGGTTTGTGTGTGTGTGTGGTGGTGGTGCAGAGATTGCTACATCGACATCCATCATCACGCGCACCTTGGAGCAGCAGCTGGAGAAGCACGCTGTGCCACCCTCGACCGCTGAAGCCGCCGCAGAAGACCGCCTCCGCACTTGCACATAGGTAGCCCCCGATGCCCCTCCTCCTCCTCTATTAATGCTGCTTGCTGGTGCTACCTAGGCTGCTGCTAGGCTGCTGCTAGAAAGTGTTTTAACATTGTAATTGATTCATTTGCTCCATGTCTTTGCAAAATGATGATGTAATTGGTTATCTCAACAATGATGTTGACAGCCATTTTATATGTCAAAAGATATCTGCTTGTGGCTGTTATTGGTTGGCTGGTAGGTGCTTCTGCTAGCATATTAGTGATAGGTGCTCGTCGCTACATATAGTAGATGTACATGTAGTTCCTGCTGTTAATGAGAATGCCATTAAATCACCATCGAGTTAACTTACGGCAACATTTGCAACATTTGCAAGGTCTGCTAGGTTGTTGTAGCTCTTTTATTTTTATAGTTCAAAGCTTACTTGACTTTTTATTTTGAACATTTGCAAGGCTGAGACTTGGAGCAGCGATCGCAGCGAGAAGCACACCGCGTTGCCCTCGGATCTGCTAACGCCGCTCGCGAAGACTCGCCGCCGCATCCTCCAAGCGTAGCCCTCGATGCCGCATGGTGCTTGCTGTCTGCTGCTGCTTGCTATTGCTTTGCTAGCTTGTTGCTTGCCGCTTGTTAGCTGCTTGCTTCTTGCTAGCTTGCTGCTTGCTCGCTTGCTAGGCTGCTGTCTTGCTTGCTTACTCGCTTGCTTGCTATCTGCTTGCTAGCTGCTAACTCTTTGCTAGTTGTATATGGAGGCACAATTGTACTGTGCCATGGTGCTCGACTGGTGGATTGTTTTGCCTGGTGTATTTGGTGTCATATTCTTGTGCAGGGATCGACGAGTTGCCCATTATCGCCGAAATGTTGATTCATTTCCGTTTCGGCGAAAATGGGGCACTCATATGTCCATAAATTAGCATAGGTCATGCCCAATTTTTCCGTGAAATCTTGCGCTAATTTTATGCATTTTTTCCTACTTAGTTCGAACATGGCCAACAACGAAGAGGCCGGCGGCAGCGGCAGCAAGCCGTTCTGGATGCTAACCGATGAAATTGAGGTGATGGAGTCACAACCTCGCCGCGACGACGGCGAGGATGATGGCCCCGATCCGAGTACCGAGCGGACGATGCCGCCGAGGATGACACCGGTGATGGTGCCGCCGAGGATGACACCGGATGGTGCCGAGGATGACACCGGCGCACCGAAGAAGCTACGGAGGGAGCGTCGCCCGAATGTGCTCGGCACCGTGAAGCAAGCATTCACCGAAGTGAACGCCACTTGGGCATCCAACGGCGCCCCCTGATTTAGTCAAAGGGTACTCGCCCAACTCGGGTGCATCCTCCGAGCACGGTCTCGATCAACACCGAGAACCTCGGGCATCCCGACCGAGCGAATTTGCGCACCCTCCTCTTCAAGAAGCTACACGAACGATACGAGTTCCCGGTGGACTGCTCAGAAAAGCGTCTCATGCGGAACAAAGTGCACAATGCCGCCCTCACGAAGATGAGCACCGCCCTCGCTAGTTGGAGGACCCGAGTGAAGAAAATGATTAATAATGGTGAGAGTTACGAGAAGATCAAGGAGTCAAATCCCTCGATCACCGAGCAAGACTACGCTGATTTCAAGATCAAGTGCGAGAGCGAGTCAACGTCGGATTCTAGTCAGTGGGGGAAGGACATGCGAAAACTGAACTTAGGCACCCACAAACTTGGTCCCGGCGGTTTTAGGGTGGCGCAACCGAAATGGGACGCCGCGGATGAGGAGCGTGTGAAGAACGGCCTCGAGCCCCTCCTCCCGCAATACACAAACAAGCAAACCAGGAACTTTCTCCGGCCCGGTACCGTATTGACCCGAAAACAAAGGAGCTCACCACCACTCCGGATGTGAAGGAGTTTGAGGCTCTTCTGGTAAGGAATGCACCCGCTTAATTAGCTCCTTTATGGTTGCATTCTTATTGTTGAATCCAAATTTCTAAATGGTTCATGCATGTTCCTCCCGTAGGCTAAGGAGATCGCTACGGAAAGTGAAAAGGAAGCTAGTAGCGGCGCGGGGTCCACGAGCTCCTCGCGAGTGTGCCCCTTGGGACAACCCTTTAAATAGGGCGTTGAATGCCCACAAGAAGAGGGATCCATTGAGTAAGCCGACGTCGGCTGGTCGTGTGGTCGGCGAAGGATGCTCTATGAAATGGTCAGAATACTATAAGTCGGGGAAAAAGGAGAGAAAGGCCACCATCGATGAGAAGGAGGTCGCACAGCTCAAGGCACAAGTTGCGCAGATCCCGACATTGGTCGAGGAGCAAGTGCGGCAACAAGTGCAACAAATCGTGGAGACCCAACAGAGGACGCAAAGACAGCAAGTGGAGGACCAAGTGGGCACGACGCTTAGCTCCCTCATCCCTACCTTGGTTGCCGGTCTGGACGCGTGGTATGAGGGAGGAAAAAGGGGCCTCCCCCGGTTCCCAGTTTCACGGGCAGCAACTCCCACAGCGTGGAGCCATCGGTGAGTCCGCAGGCGGCAACAATGGTGTCTCCGGCGGCGCCAACATTGGTGGCTCCGGCGGCGCCAACCTTGGTGGCTCCCGCGGCGCCAACCGTGGTGGCTCCCGCGGCGCCAACCTTGGTGTCTCCCGCGGCGCCATTACTTCAGCTCAATGCACCCGTCGCTGCGGATAATACGCCGCCCGGCACCGCGCCAACAAGCGGCCACTCCATCAGTTGCACGCCCGCCGCCGGCGGTGCCTCGACCTTAGCCGAGCTGGACGCCATCACGGTAACCAACCCTTGGCCAATGACTTCCATATATATCCTTGCCTTTGACTAGCTAGCCATCCCTAACGCCCTACATGTTTTCCGCAGAGCTCCGCCGTCGACGTCCCATGCACTCTCCCGCAGTTTGTGAACGGCGAGTTGATCGATGTTGCCAAGGCCAAAATTGTTCAACCGAGCAACCGTCAGTTACACGGTAAACCCATGCAACCCGACGTGTATAGGATTCAACCGGTTCGGGTGCTTAGCGGCTACGACGACGTGCTACCTCCCTTTCAACCCCATGGTGCCGACGAAGATGAGGTCCTTACCCTCCGAGCATTGCTTCAATTGGTCCATGGTTTGGCCAAAGAGCCGGATTCGTTTGGGGGCGAGGGACACCACCCCACGACACGGCACCCCCAGCCGTGCCGGTGCCAAGCCATGGCAAGACCACCCCAACGGTGCCGCAATCAGCTGATGTGGACATGGCTGATGTGGACATGCAGATGGCACAGGATCCGAACGATGGTCCGGACGAGGACAGTACGTTCGCCAACCTGGGCCGCAACTTCGATTTTGGGGTGATGGACTACGATCTCGGTAGCCAACCCTCTCAAGCTGCCGCCGAGGGGAAAACCTATTGCAACAAGCGGCGCCTATTCTCGTTCTCGGAGACGCCTCCAGCTGCCGATTTCACCGAGACTCAGCCGATAGCCGAGGTGAGAAGTGTTATCGGTCCTAACACACTGAAGAAGGCTTGCGAAGAGGAGAATGCAGTCCCAGTAAAAATGAAGCCGAAGGGACGGAAAAGAAAGAAGAAGGATGACAAGTCTGCCAGCCAGCCGTTACCTATCCGTGCTCAGGACGGGCCACCAGTGCCCAAGAATATAGAGGCGAGGGTGCATGTGTCGGGTGAGCGGATGCTAGTTCAAAGATTGTACGATGCTGCACCCGGTCCTATGCGATCTCTGGTTGACGGTGTTATGTTTATGGAGGAGCGGCGTCTCAGGGAGAAAGATAATGGATACCCAGTGTATGTTGCCAAGGTGCCCTCGGGCCATGGCTTTGTCGATAGTGGCTTCGCGGA
Source organism: Lolium rigidum (assembly GCF_022539505.1). Lineage (NCBI taxonomy): Eukaryota > Viridiplantae > Streptophyta > Magnoliopsida > Poales > Poaceae > Lolium > Lolium rigidum. The sequence goes on from NC_061508.1 coordinate 262,310,479, forward strand.
GAATATCTTCCTGCGGTATGATGACATCTTCGCCATGCTGAACAGTTATCCGCTGCACTACACCTTCATTCGCCTATACTCGCTCAGCAAGGCGATGCGGATCATTAGAAACAAGATCCCGGACATCGCGATAGCCGACCCCTTCTACATGCGTGCCATCCACTTGGCCACCGCCGGAGACCGGGCAGTCGCGAGTGGATACCTCAAAGACTTCTTTCTAGCGAACCAGAAGAAGTGTAACATCCTCCTCGCTCGTATTTCCCGAGTAAGTCACCCCGGCCCTCACCGTACCGTTCTTAACTCGTGATTTTTTAAGATTTCAATCGTCATGTTCTTAAACATTATGTGTTCTACGCGAGAGACAAAACCTGCACACTCATCTCCATAACCCCGAAGCATTCCGTGGCCACATACCTCGATGCGGACGGTAAGTCAACCACGGACTACACGAATGTCAAGGCCGTACTTGATGATGCTCTCAATGGCTACGTCAAAGCGAAAGGCAACATGCGAGAGGCCAAATGTTAGGTACGGGAAGCATGTGTTCAAGCACCAAACAAAGTTTCCCTGCGTCAAGAAGCCGCCTTCTAGTAACAAGGATGCCTACTACGCCCTCTATCACATGGATAAGTTCATACGGGACCGGCAGCAGCTTACGCTACCCGAGCATCTCGGAGACCGGGCCAACAAATTGGCGCGGGTCCCCGACGACGGCATCAAGCAAGACTTCTTCCGCATCCAAGTAGAGTTTTGTGAAATCATCCATCAAGATGTCGTTAGAAGCGCGGGAGTTCTTCGCCGGCTATCGGCCGTCAAACGGTGACATAGACACAAAGCTCCAAATGCGGGGTGACGACTACCGCTCATGGATGTGCTTGAAGAAAGGCGGCGGTTTTATCCACGCTCCGAGAAAGTCTTGATGTGCGAGCCTAGTTATGTAGTTGTGAACTAAAGACGAGCTTCGTTGTAATAAACTTTATCCAGCACTTTACTTGCTATTAATTACTAGTTCGGCTATGTTTGTGAACTTATATATATGGCTCTGTCGTTTTCCGCACTTGATTTGGTCGTTAATTTTGTTTGCATATGCCGATGATTAGAATGGTTGGTCACTTGTACACTTGGGGGTGGAGCGAGCGAGCCTGGTGTGATGGCACAAATATCCATGTCTTGTGCATCCTACCCGGCCTCGCTCACTCCATCCCCGAATGTTAAAATTTGTTTTGACCAACAATGTATGAGGCATTCCATTTAGTTCATAGTAGCTACTTATCTCTTGTTTGAGTTGGCACTTCTTAATTGCATTTGGCCGATGATTAGAATGTTCGGTCAATCTGTACACTCCGGGTGTCGCTAGTGAGCCTGGTGTGATGGCACAAATATCAATCTCTTGTGCATCCTACCTGGCCTCACTAACGCCATCCCGGGATGTTCATATTTGTTTCGATCGACAAAGTATGAGGCCCTTGTCATTCTTCCATTTGCTTTCGTATTTTAAAATGCCGATGATTAGAATGTTTGGTCACTTGTACACTTGGGGGAGGGGCTAGTGAACCTGGTGCGATGACACAAGTATCAATCTCTTGTGCATCCTACTTGGTTTCACTTACCCCTTCTCTAAATGTTAATATTTGTTCCGACCAACAAAATATGAGGCATTCCATTTAGTTCATAATAGCTACTTGTCTCTTATTTGAGTTGGCACTTCTTAACCGCATTGGCCTTTCTTCCATTTTAGTGCCAATGATTAGAATGTTTGGTCAATCTGTACACTCCGGGGTGACGCCAGTGAGCCTGGTGTGATGGCACAAATATCAATCTCTTGTGCATCCTACCTGGCCTCACTGACGCCATCCCGGGATGTTCATATTTGTTCCGACCAACAATGTATGAGGCATGCCTTTTAGTTCATACTACTTGGATCGTTTTTGAGTTTGCTCTTATTCGTTGCAAACATCTATGAGCGCGTGCACTAATGTTTCTTTAGCTTGTGCATATGTACGCAGATATGACGTGGTATGTCGTGTACAAGGGCAATGTTCCCGGAGTCTACAACGACTGGGAGGAGTGTCGGAGACAGGTTCACCGTTTTAGCGGTAACAACTACAAAGGGTACACCACTAGAGCGGAGGCCGAAGATAGATACGCACGCTATTTGGCGGGAGAGAGGAGGGAGCGGAGGAGGAACCGGATGAAGACCACTATTATCGGGATGGTGCTAGTAGTGACTCTAGCTCTCTTCTATGTGATTGTACTTTAGATGATCGATCTTGTGTAACCACTAGCTCATTTGCGACTTTGTAACCCCGTAACTTGCATTGTAACCTCGTAACTTCTCTAATGTGAAATCTTGTGAATCATGTGGGGCTAATGTGAAGAATTATGTATGGATAAGTTGTGCTGTTGTTTATATGTGTTATGTATCCTGTATTGTGCTATTGTACTTGTGATATACAACCTGTATAAATACCTGCCGGGATACAAAAAAAAATCGAAATCGTAGCGAGTGGCGCACTAGTGGCCCATCGGTGGCGCACGTCGACTAAGTAGCGGTGGCGCACTCGCACTGGATCCGAGTGGCGCACCGCCACGTGATCCCCTCCGAGACTAGCAGTGGCGCACCAGGAACCTCAGCAGTGGCGCACGTCCTGGAGACAGCAGTGGCGCACGTCCACACGCAGCAGTGGCGCACCACCTGGCTGAAACAGTGGCGCACGCAAAACGGTAGCAGTGGCGCACCTCGTCTAGACAGTGGTGGCGCACTGCCACTGACCAACAGTGGCGCACCACTTTGGAGTAATAGTGGCGCACTGCTGGACCTATCAATGGCGCACCACGCAGTGCGCCACTGGTATCCAGGCTAGTAGTGGCGCACCCCTAGTGCGCCACTACTAGGAGTTAGCAGTGGCGTGATAGCAGTGGCGCACCACTAGTGCGCCACTGAAGGCTATATGTGGTGCGCCACTGATTGCCTTTTTCCTAGTAGTGCCCCCTGGTTGTGCATGAAGAGGAAGTACATTCAAATGAGTATGCTAATTGAAGGGCCGAAACAACCAGGGAACGACATCAATCTGTATATGGGGCTTCTGAAAGAGGAGCTAGCCACGCTATGGGACGCGCCTGCCAACACGTGGGACGCCGCCGAGGAAGAATATTTCCCTATGAGAGCCGCGTTGCTCACGACGGTGCACGACTTTCTCGGTTACGGATATGTCGCGGGCAGGTGGTCCACGGATTCAATGCATGCGTCAGGTGCATGGACGACACAACGTACCGCCAGCTAGATAGAGATCCTGGGTCCTCGAAAACGGTGTTCATGGGACATCGAAGGTGGCTTCGCGAGGACGACCCATGGAGGAAACGCAAGGATGCGTTCGATGGTCAAGACGAACCACGAAGACGGCCACGTACGAGAAGCGGCGAGCAAATAGACGAGCTATTGAAAAATTGGAAAGAGTGCCCACCGCCGGGAAAGAAGCGAAAGGCGCCGGAGCCGCTGCTTAAGGTATGGAAGACGAGGTCCGTTTTCCGGGACTTGCCGTACTGGAAGATCCTCCGTGTGCCTCACAGCCTTGATGTCATGCACATCACGAAGAACGTGTGCGAGAGTCTGCTTGGTACCCTCCTCAACATGCCAGAGAAGACCAAAGATGGGCCAAAAGCAAGGTACGACTTGCAATCAATTGGGATCAGGGAGGAGCTTCACGCGGGATGCCCTAATGATGATGATGATGATGACGATGATGAGGCGGAGGACACGCAAAGTCGTCGCAAGGGCAAAAAGGCCAAAAAGATCGAATATTACTGCCCCCCGCGTGCTTCACTCTAAGTCAGAAGGAGATCGAGCAGTTTTTCGACTGTCTCCTAGGAGTAAAACTTCCTTACGGTTACGCGGGGAAGATAAGCAGGTACCTAGACAAAGCGAAGCAGAGGTTCAGCGGGATGAAGTCTCACGACTGTCATGTGCTGATGACGCAGATACTTCCGGTTGCAATCCGTGGGATCATGGACGCGCACGTCCGTGAAACGCTTTTTGGCCTATGCAACTTTTTCGACGTCATCTCTCGGAAGTCTGTTGGCGTGAGGCAACTTAGAAGGCTACGGGAAGAGATCGTGGTGATACTGTGCGAGCTTGAGATGTACTTCCCGCCCGCATTCTTCGACTTTATGGTGCATCTGCTGGTACATATCGTGGAGGATATCATCCAACTGGGGCCGACGTTCCTGCACAGCATGATGCCGTTCGAAAGGATGAATGGTGTCATCAAAGGGTACGTTCGCAATGGGGCACGTCCGGACGGAAGCATAGCCAAGGGCTTTCTGACCGAAGAGTGCATCTCCTTCTGCACGAGTTATCTAGAAATCGAGAATCCCGTCGGTCTGCCCGTAAACAGGCACCTCGGGAAGCTCACTGGATGGGGTCACCGCGAGGGTAACCGCGAAATGCATGTCGACTTCAAGGGTCGAATCGCCGACTTTGAAAGAGCAAACCTAGTCGCGCTACAACACATAGACGTGGTTGATCCTTGGGTGGTAGAGCACAAAACCTTCATCGCCACGACGTACAATGATCAGGGCCAACAGAGGACGGACAGAGATATAATCAAAGAGCACAACTCAACCTTCACGCGGTGGTTCAAGGACAAGATGCTGACGTACCCTATAGACGAGGATTCTTCTGCGGAAGAAAAACTCATCTTCGCCTTGTCACAGGGCGCCGAACACAACCTGATGACATTTCAGGCGTACGATATCAACGGCTACACATTCTACACCGAGGAAAAGGACATGAAGAGCGATTATCAGAACTCCGGGGTAACGATGGAGTCCTACACCGGTGACATCAAGCATAGATACTACGGAAAGATCGAGGAGATCTGGGAGCTGAGCTACGCCGGAGAGAATGTGCCGATGTTCCGTGTCAGGTGGGCCAAGAACGTCGTAAAAGAAGACCGACATTTCACCACCATGGTTATACCCGAAGCCAAATCCAAGACAGCGGGCGCAAAGGTCACCGCGAAATATGAGCCATGGGTACTAGCTTCCCAAGTGGACCAATGCTTCTTCATTACCGACCCGCAAAAGCCCAGCCGTGTTGTCGTGAGGAGAGGCAAAAGGAGCATCATCGGAATGGATGGAGCCGCCAACGAGCTAGACTTTGACCAGTACGGTGATCCGAAGATGGAAGATGACGACGACGATGATGAAGAACCATACACAACAAGAAGAAGCAGGACCACCCTACCTAAAGGCCGTCCATTCAAGAGAAGAAGTCTAGGAGTTCCGGGGCTAAATTATTCAACCACGAGAAAGAAGGGCAAGAAGATTGTGAAAAGATAATTATGTATCATTTTCTTGTATGAATAATGGATGTCATATTGTTAATCTACACATTGTACCGATCAAAATAGACATATAATTCATATTTTTGGATATTTTCTAGATTCTATAGTATTTTAAATATTCTACATAATTATAATTATTTATGCCTTTTATGTTGGTGTATTATGCTATTTTGGATGTTTATTATAGTGTTAAATCAATTTAAAAAGAAAAGGAAAAAAATGGGGCCGCCAGGGTTCGAACCTGGCCGGCAGGGGTTTGGCACAAACCACCCAGGGACAGAGCCAGTGCGGTACTAAGCGGGATATGTCAATCCCCCCCACGTTATTCTTTTGACCCAGACATAAGGAGGAAGTGGCGCACCCCTAGAGGTGCGCCATTGCTAAGCCTCATAGTGGCGCACCCCGAGAGGTGCGCTATTGCTAAGGCGTCAGGGGACTTAGTGAAATTTCCCCTTTCTTCCCCCGTCCACCTGAGCCACCCCTCCCCTTCTTCCCTTGAGCGACGCCGCCGTCCCTCGATCTGCCTCGCGCTGCCACCCCTCCCCTTCTTCCTCTCCGCCGGCGACGCCCTGCGCCCATTCACCACTGCGCCCTCCTCTCCGTCGGCCACCTTCTCCTGGATCTCCGAAGCCACCTGCTCGCGCTCCATTCCCCACTGTGGCCAGATCGAGATTTCCCCACCTGCTCGCCGTACTCACCGCAACACGTCGTGGAGCACCGGCAGGAGAAGCGCGCCTTCGACCGCTGACGCCGCCGTAGAGGACCGCTGACGCCTTCGACCGCTGACGCCACCGCGCATCCTTCCCAGGTAGCCGCCGTGCTCCTCCCCTCCTTCTCCTCATGCTGCTTGGTGCTTCCCCTCGAGTCTGCGCTGTTGCTGCTGCTCGGTGCTCCCCCTCCCCAACTAATTAGATTAACTGGCTGATTCCAACATCCGTTCAAACCATCAGCACTTTACATCATGGATACCCAGTGTATGTTGCCAAGGTGCCCTCGGGCCATGGCTTTGTCGATAGTGGCTTCGCGGAGAACATCTTCCTGCGGTATGATGACATCTTCGCCATGCTGAACAGTTATCCGCTGCACTACACCTTCATTCGCCTATACTCGCTCAGCAAGGCGATGTGGATCATTAGAAACAACATCCCGGACATCGCGATAGCCGACCCCTTCTACATGCGTGCCGTCCACTTGGCCACCGCCGGAGACCGGGCAGTCGCGAGTGGATACCTCAAAGACTTCTTTCTAGCGAACCAGAAGAAGTGTAACCTCCTCCTGCCTGTATTTCCCGAGTAAGTCACCCCTCACCGTACCGGTCTTAACTCGTGATTTTTTTAGATTTCAATCGTCATGTTCTTAAACATTATGTGTTCTACGCAGAGACAAAACCTGCACACTCATCTCCATAACCCCGAAACATTCCGTGGCCACATACCTCGATGCGGACGGTAAGTCAACCACGGACTACACGAATGTCAAGGCCGTACTTGATGATGCTCTCAATGGCTACATCAAAGCGAAAGGCCACATGCGAGAGGCCAAATGTTAGGTACGGGAAGCATGTGTTCAAGCACCAAACAAAGTTTCCCTGCGTCAAGAAGCCGCCTTCTAGTAACAAGGATGCCTACTACGCCCTCTATCACATGGATAAGTTCATACGGGACCAGCAGCAGCTTACGCTACCTGAGCATCTCAGAGACTGGGCCAACAAATTGTCGCGGGTCCCTGACGACGGCATCAAGCAAGAGTTCTTTCGCATCCAAGTAGAGTTCTGTGAAATCATCTTTCAAGATGTCATTAGAAGCGCGGGGGAGTTCTATGCCGGCTATCAGCCGTCGAACAGTGACATAGACACAATGCTCCAAATGCAGGGTGATGACTACCGCTCATGGATGTGCTTGAAGAAAGGCGGCGGTTTTATCCACGCTCCTAAGTCCCTTTAGCCGAGTCTTGATGTGCGAGCCTAGTTATGTAGTTGTGAACTAAAGACGAGCTTGTGTTGTAATAAACTTTATCCAGCACTTTACTTGCATGTCTGTTTAATTAGTTTCGATGATTGTTGAACTTATATGTAATCGATGCTATTAATTACTAGTTCGGCTATGTTTGTTTTCATTTTGTTTGCATATGCAATTTAGTTGATACCACTTGGCTCTTTCTTCCATTTTAGCGCCGATGATTAGAATGTTCGGTCAACTGTACACCCCGGGGTGACGCAAGTGAGCCTGGTGTGATGGCACAAGTATCAATCTCTTGTGCATCCTACCTGGCCTCACTTACGCCATCCCGGGATCTTCATATTTGTTTCGACCAACAATGTATGAGGCCATCGTCATTCCATTTGCTTTGGTTTTTCAGAATGCTGATGATTAGAATGTTTGGTCACCTATACACTTGGAGGAGGGGCCAGTAAACCTGGTGCGATGACACAAATATCAATCTCTTGTGCATCCTACTTGGTTTCACTGACGCCTTCTCTAAATGTTCATATTTGTTCCGACCAACAAAATATGAGGCATTCCGTTTAGTTCATAATAGCTACTTGTCTCTTATTTGAGTTGGCACTTCTTAATTGCATTGGCCTTTCTTCCATTTTAGCGCTGATGATTAGAATGTTCGGTCAACTGTACACCCCGGGGTGACGCAAGTGAGCCTGGTGTGATGGCACAAGTATCAATCTCTTGTGCATCCTACCTGGCCTCACTTACGCCATCCCGGGATGTTCATATTTGTTTCGACCAACAATGTATGAGGCCATCGTCATTCCATTTGCTTTGGTTTTTCAGAATGCCGATGATTAGAATGTTTGGTCACCTATACACTTGGAGGAGGGGCCAATGAACCTGGTGCGATGACACAAATATCAATCTCTTGTGCATCCTACTTGGTTTCGCTTACCCCTTCTCTAAATGTTAATATTTGTTCCGACCAACAAAATATGAGGCATTCCATTTACTTCATAATAGCTACTTGTCTCTTATTTGAGTTGGCACTTCTTAATTGCATTGGCCTTTCTTCCATTTTAGTGCCGATGATTAGAATGTTTGGTCAACTCGTACACTCGGGGTGACGCCGACGAAGCTCGGTGCGATGACACAAATATCAATCTCTTGTGCATCCTACATGGCCTCGCTGACACCATCCCGGGTGTTCATATTTGTTTGGACCAACAATGTATGAGGCCCTTGTCATTCCATTTGCTTTGGTATCTCAAAATGCCGATGATTAGAATGTTTGGTCAACTGTACACTCCGGGGTGACGCCAGTGAGCCTGGTGTGATGGCACAAATATCAATCTCTTGTGCATCCTACCTGGCCTCACTGACGCCATCCCGGGATGTTCATATTTGTTTCGACCAACAATGTATGAGGCATTCCATTTAGTTCATAATACTTGGATCGTTTTTGAGTTTTCTCTTATTCGTTGCAAACATCTATGAGCGTGCACTAATGTTTCTTTGGCTTGTTCATATATGTGCAGATATGACGTGGTATGTCGTGTACAAGGGAAAGGTTCCCGGAGTCTACAACGACTGGGAGGAGTGTCGGAGACAGGTTCACCGTTTTAGCGGTAACAGCTACAAAGGGTACACCACTAGAGCGGAGGCCGAAGATAGATACGCACGCTATTTGGCGGGAGAGAGGAGGGAGCGGAGGAGGAACCGGATGAAGACCACTATCATCGGGATGGTGCTAGTACTGACTCTAGCTCTCTTCTATGTGATTGTACTTTAGATGATCGATCTTGTGTAATCATTTGCGACTTTGTAACCCCGTAACTTGCATTGTAACCTCGTAACTTCTCTAATGTGAAATCTTGTGAATCATGTGGGGCTAATGTGAAGAACTATGTATGGATGAGCTGTGCTGTTGTGTATATGTGTTATATATCCTGTATTGTGCTATTGTACCATATACAACCTGTATAAATACCTGCCAGGATACAAAAAATAATCGAAATTGTAGCAGTGGCGCACTGGTTGCCCATCAGTGGCGCACTGCCACTAAGTAGCAGTGGCGCACTGCCCTGGCTCTAGTGGCGCACTGCCCTGTGATCCCCTACAATTCTAGTAGTGGCGCACCAGGCACTTCAGCAGTGGCGCACTCCCACACGCAGTGCGTGGTGCACGTCCACACGCAGCAGTGGTGCGCAGACTCGCTGAGCGGTGGCGCACCCCAAAATCTAGCAGTGGCGCACCTTGTCTAGACAGTAGTGGCGCACTGCAGCGGACCAACAGTGGCGCACCAATTCGAAGTAATAGTGGCGCACTGCTGGACATGTCAATGGCGCACCACGCAGTGCGCCACTATTATCAAGGCTAGTAGTGGCGCACCACTAGTGCGCCACTACTAGGAGTTAGCAGTGGCGTGATAACAGTGGCGCACCACTAGTGCGCCACTGATGGCTATATGTGGTGCACCACTGAATGCCTTTTTTCTAGTAGTGCGCCCTCCTCTCCCCTTGGGCGCCGCCGCTCCCAACCATAGCCGCCGCCCCTCCCCATCCCTGGGCGCCGCCGGCCCCCCATCTCCCACCGCCGCCTCTCCCTACCCCAACCCTAGCCCTAGCCGCTTTCGCCTCCTAACACCACCAATGCTTCCGCCATGGACCGCTTCGACTCCTCCGCCTCAGGCTTCAACTCCTCCGGCTCCGGCAGCAGCAACCCCTTCGCCGGCCCCTCCGTCACCGTCATCCGCGACATCCCCATCGCCGAGCGTGTGCCGGTGAAGCTCTCCACCACTGCTGCCAACTTCTTCCCGTGGAAGACGTACTTCGGGCTGCTCTTCCGCGAGTATGATCTCCTCGATCACGTCGACGGCACCATCGACCTCCTCGCCATGCCGCACGACCCCGAGTGGCTCGCCATCGACGCCACCATCATCCGCTGGTTCTACCAGACCGTGTCCAACGACATCTTTCGCACCGTCGTCCGTGACGGCGACTCCGCCCACACGGTCTGGGCTAAGATCACCGGCCTTTTCACCGACAACAAAATCCAGCGGGTCACCTTCCTCCAGCAGGAGTTCTTCGGCACCCACCAGAACGACTTGTCTCTCAACGACTACTTCCTCAAGCTGAAGAATCTCTCCGACGAGCTCCGTGACTTGGAGTTTCCGATCGATGACAAGATCATGCTCTCCACCCTGTCGGCGGGTCTCGGCGAGGATCTCAGCAACGCCACCTCCAACCTCACGCTCCTCACCACGCCCACCTTCGAGCAGGCCGTGGCCTACCTACGCCTCGAGGAGCGCCGCCTCAAGCATCTCCGGGCTCGGGCGGCTCACACCGCCTTCGTCACCGGCTTCTCCCGCGGTGCCTCGACTCCCGCGCCTCGCCACACGGGTCCGCCGCCGGGCTTCCCTGTAGCCGGTCACCAGGCCGGCCAGACCGGCCCTTGGACCAGCCCGTCCGGTCAACAGGCCGGCCAGATCGGGCCGTGGACCGGCCATGCCGGCGCCCAAGCCGGTCAGACCGGCACCTGGACCGGGCAGGCGGCTCCTTCTAGCGGTGGTCGCCGTGGCCGTCGTCGCCGTGGCGGTGGTGGCAACGGCGGTGGCAATGCTGGTGCCAACGTCCCTGTGCCTCGTCCACCTCAGCACACCACCCCTCCGCCACGGACCGCTGGTCACAATCAGTGGACCGGGGTCGTTCACGCCTACTCCTGCCCGTGCCACGCGCCCCCTACCCGGGCATCATGGGGCCGCGTCCAGCCACCCACCAGGCGGTCTACGGGCTCCCCAACCTGCCCCGGCCTACACCGCCCCCCGGGCGCGACCCCGTGGGATCCCGCGCTCCTGACCGCCCTCCAGAGCGCCCCCTCCGCTGGGGCGTATGGTGGCGGTGGCGACTGGTTCATGGACACCGGCGCTTCCGCGCATATGACTGCGCACCCCGGTAACCTCTCATTTTCTACACCCGCTTCCACTTCCTCTCGCATCATCATTGGCAACGGTCACGCTCTTCCCATTACTCACACTGGTTCTGTCTCTTTTCCTTCCACTTCCACTCCTCTCTCTCTCTCCATAATGTTCTTGTTTCTCCTGACTTGATTAAAAATCTTGTTTCCGTTAAGTCTTTTTGTCATGATAACCCTGTGAATGTAGAATTTGACGCTTTTGGTTTCTCTGTCAAGGATGGTCGTACCCGGATGCTCCTCCACCGATGTGACAACCCCGGCGATCTCTACCCCGTTGGCGCGGCCTCCACCACCACCGCCGCCCACTCGCCCTCTCCGCCGGTGTTGACCTTTGGCACGCCTGTCTTGGCCATCCTAGCTCCACCGCTCTGCGTCAAATAATGCAAGGCTTCTCCTTTACTTGTAATAAAACGAATGCCCACTCTTGTGAAGCATGTCGTCTAGGCAAACATGTTCGCCTTCCATTTAGTTCCTCCTCCACAGTCGCGTCTTTTCCGTTTCAACTTATTCATAGTGATGTTTGGACCTTGCCGGTTCCGAGTAATTCTGGTTATAATTATTATCTTGTGATTCTTGATGATTACTCGCATTTTGTATGGACTTTTCCCTTCGCCGTAAATCAGATGTTGCCGCCACCCTCACCGCCTTCTTCGCCTTCGTCTCCACTCAGTTCGGTCGCCCCATCCACGCCTTACAAACCAACAACGGCAAGGAGTTCGACAACATCACCATTCGCTCACTTCTCGCCACCCACGGCGCCGTCTTCCGCCTCACGTGTCCATACACTTCTTCACAGAATGGCCGTGCCGAACGGATGATTCGTACCCTCAACGACTGCGTCCGCACCCTTCTGTTCCACGCCTCCATGCCCCCGCGATTCTGGCCGGATGCCCTCGCCACGGTGACTCTCCTCGTCAACATCCGCCCGTGTCGTGTGCGTTGGTCCTACACGCCGCATCACCTCCTCTACGGTGTGCCACCCGCCTATGATGACCTTCGCATCTTCGGCTGTCGGTGTTATCCTAACACTGCAGCCACCGCCGCGCATAAGCTTGCGTCGCGCTCTCTCCCTTGTGTGTTTCTCGGCTACCCCGCCAACACCAAGGGCTACCGCTGTTACGACCAGGTCTCCCATCGTGTCCTCACTTCCCGGCACGTGTACTTTGACGAGTTGGTTTTTCCGTTTCAGCAGGGACTCTTGGGGACATCTCCGACGACTCCCCCGGCGCCTGCTGGCCCTCTTGCGGCCGCGCGCCGACGACTGACCGCGGCGTCCCCCTCTACGCCGGCCCCGCCTGGTCCCTCGGCGTCTCCTTCGCCCGCGGCGCCCCCGGCGCCCGAGGCGTCTCCGGCACCCCCATCGTCCGCGGCGTCCCCTTCGGCCACCTCCTCGTCGGCTGCCTCATCGCCCGCCTCGCCACCCGTCGCTGCGGCCCCTGATCCCATGCTCACCCGCGCCCGTGCGGGCGTGCGGCGGCCGTCTACAAGCTACCCCGCCGACCAGTACGTCTGCACGGCGACTCCGTCCGCCGCGTCTGCCTTCTGGGCCAGCGGCAACAGCATCCTGCCGCACGACGGCGGCGTCCCTCCTAGCTGCCGACCCGGCCCAGCACTCGATCAAACCGGCCACTCGACCGTCCCGTCGGGCCTGCCGCCCGGTCTGCCGCCCGGTCTGCCGCCCGGTCAAACCGGCCCATATGCCGGCCCGTCCGGTCTGCCGCCCGGTCCAACCGGCCCCCGGCCGGCCCATCCGGTCCGCCACCCGGTCTATCCGGCTCCGCGACCGGCCCAGCGACCGCTCCTTCGCTGGTGCCCACCTCGGCTCGCGCCGCCTTGCGCGACCCACATTGGCGTGCCACCATGCAGGAGGAGTACGACGCGCTGCAGCGCAGTAGGACCTTGGAGCTAGTTCCCCGGCCCCCTCGCGCCAATGTCATCACCGGCAAATGGGTCTTCAAGCACAAGCTCGGCTCCGACGGTACTCTCGAGCGCTACAATGCGCGTTGGGTCGTGCGCGGCTTTCGGCAATGCGCTTGCTTCGACTTCACGGATACGTTTGCCCCGGACGTCAAACCGGGCATGATCCACACGGTGTTGCACCTCGCCGCCTCTCGCGCGTGGACGGTGCATAAGATGGACGTCTCCAACGCTTTCCTTCATGGCTATTTGCAGGAGCAGGTGTACTGTCAGCAGCCCATCGGCTTCGTCGACACCGAGCGCCCCGATGACGTGTGCTTGCTTTCTCGGTCCCTGTATGGACTGAAGCAGGCGACCCGCGCCTGGTACCAGCGCATCGCCAGCTTCCTGCATCAGCTGGGCTTCCGCTCCACGCACTCCGATGCGTCGCTATTCGTCTACCGGACCGGCAACGACATGGCATACCTACTGCTCTACGTCAACGACATCATCCTGACGGCCTCCACCGCTGGTCTTCTTCGACAGCTCACCGACAGTCTTCGCGCTGAGTTCGCGTTGAAGGACCTTGGCCCGCTCCACTACTTCCTCGGCATCGAGGTTGTCCGGCGTGCGGACGGGTTCTTCCTTCATCAGCGGAAGTACGCCCACGAGCTACTCGAGCGTGCCGGGATGCTTAATTGCAACCCTGCGCCTACTCCTGTCGACACGAAGGCCAAGTTCTCAGCCAGTGATGGGATGCTGGCGTCCGACACGCCGTTCTACCGCTCCATCGTCGGTGCTCTCCAGTACTTGACGTTGATGCGACCGGAGCTCCAGTACGCTGTGCAGCAGGTGTGCTTGCACATGCATGCTCCTCGGGATGCTCATTGGGCCGCGGTGAAGCGGATTCTACGCTACGTCTGTGGTACCATGGGCTACGGCTTGTCGCTGCATGCTTCCCCCTCGGCGTCGACCGACCTCGTCGCCTACTCGGACGCGGACTGGGCGGGATGCCCGGACACGCGATGCTCCACCAGCGGCTACTGCGTCTACCTCGGCTCGTCGCTCGTGGAAATCGCGCGCCTCGGTCCAGCTGCTAGCATTCTTGCCGGTGCGCGCAATAAAACATATTACTACCGCGCACCCGACCCACTGCGCCGGTGCTAGGTCTATATATAGCTGGCGAACTTACTGGTGCACCGGCAGTGATCAGTTATCGGCCTGTTCCTACTGGCGAGCTTTGGTGCACCGGCGGTAGCTAAAATAAGTGTGCCGGTAGTAGCCTTTTTTCTAGTAGTGAAATCTCTCTTTTCATCATCCTCAACTTCAAGTTTAAGAAACATTTGCTGCATTATGGGGTTAAGGCTAACAAACCTAGCCTCTAACATTTGAACTAAATATGCTGCAAAAGTTTCATAATTACGAGCAAGTTCTACGGATTTATCATCAATATCTTTATGCTTACTAACATGATTAAAGAATTCTTCAATATTATCGCTTCCAATTATAGAACCACTACCTATTGATAGGTCCTTCAGAACGTACTTAGAGATCAACATAATGAGCTAAAGCTAAAGCAACAAAAAAACAACTATACAAGAAACTAATTTTTTGTGTGTTTTTGATATAAATACAAACAAGACAAAGTAAAATAAACTAAGCAAAACTATAGCAAAGTAAAGAGATTGGAGATGAGAGACTCCCTTTGCAGAAATCCTCTTTCTCCCTGGCAACGGCGCTTGACGGGGCTTGATGTAATGTCTTGATTATTTCCCCGGTAACAGCGCCAGAAAAAGAGCTTGATGAGCGCAGATTGCACATCGTTGGGAAACTCCAAGAGGAAGGTATGATGAGCACAGTAACAAGTTTCCATAGGAAAGAAACCAATGTTTAATCGATCAGTAGGAGAAATGCGTGATTTCTGAAGGTGTTGCTAGCTGACTTGTTGCAGGGCACACCACCGGCGTCAGCAACAACGTGAAACCTGCACACAACGTTGATTAGTTTCAGATTGACGTCGATGAGAGTATGTCTTGATTGGGTGGCTAGACTCGGACTTTGTGCACTCATTAATAGGTCAGCCAAGTTGATCAAGAGAAAACGACTCTTACAAAACAGCAGCTGATAAGGTCATGCATGTATGGTATGATAACGACTCTTACAAACGACTCTCTCTCCGCATGTCTGCTGCCTGGGCCGGCCGGTTATACCGGCCGTTCTCCCTGGTCCTTTTTTCCCTACATCTCGTTTCCAGTAAGTTCACCCGGTATGACTGGGCACACAGCCAGTCCTACTGGACGCTTTTTTCCGTGACCTTTTCCTGCGCGAAACTTGGTTCCAACGGCTAGTTTTGCTATATTAAGTAACCCTAATTCCTTGAAAACTTACCTTTTGCCATTCCTTTGATCTAGATCCATTTTGTGAAGGTCTCAAGAACTTCATCAATATTCCCCAACTCAAATCTTTGATCCATTGTGTTTCGTCCATCGATTTTGTGAGTTGATCCGTGCATTTTGAAGATCTCATCATCCTCTCTCTCAACCACACATATTTCGATTTGGGCCATCATAACAAGTTTCCCTCTCCGATCTTGTTACTCTTGGAGGTTGAGTACTCCTAGGCGGTAGCGGTCGCCGGAAGCGATCAACTTGTGATCGAGCCGGCAAGTTTGTTGCGGGATCGAAGGCCTCCCTAAGGTCTTTACATAGTGGAAAGCACTCCTTCTTTGTGGAATTTGTTCACTGAGAAGAAGGTGAGCCTTCGTGACATTCAGTGTCCTTCGTGGTAACCGCACCTCTCCAACGGTGACTAGCTTCTCCTCAAGGAAGTGAACATCGGGATACATCATCGTCTTCGCGTGCTCCGGTTATTTCTTTCCAATTATTTAATTTATGATAGCCATCGAGCTTGAAGTTCTTGATATATGTATTTTATCATATAGGGTGCTCCATGCATTAGGCCACATTATTTATCTGCCTAAAATTGCAAACAAGTCAAGGAAATTTCTGTAGAACCTATATTCACCCCTCCCCCTCTAGGTTACTGACATTGAACTTTCATCCTGCGAGAACTATCATCCTCTAGTATTCCATCGCCGGAGTAGAAAAGACCGGTTTAATTCCACGACAACCTCCTGGTTGATGATTCTCGCAAAGAAACCCTAGATGCGTGTAAGGTCCTTCATGGAGTTAAATTCAGATTGTTTTATATCTAAATAAAAAATAGAACATAAGAGGTAAAATAATATAAACAGATAAAGCTAAAAGTTGAAAGGAAAACAAAAAACAAAACCAAAATAAAAATAAAAAAGGAAGAATAAAAAATAAAAAAATTGGAATTTTATTTTGCCCGGCCCCATGAGGCAAGCCTTTAGGCATCATTTCCCTCTTCAAGCTAATGGGCTGTCAAATACGATTTCCCGAGACAAATTTTTGTGAGTGGTGCGAGCCACACGAGTATAAAAAAACCGTAATTTCCCCGCCAGAGTATAGCGCCTTAGCTTTTATCAATTTCCCAATATCCTAGTGTCGTCAACGTATGTAACTTACATATGTACACGAATCATCCTATTTTCTTCCAGATCTCACCGTTTCATGCGGCTTCATCATAAATATCATTGCAGCCGTGTACATTACAAAATGCCAACAAACAGGGGGGCGTGTCAGGTGCAAACGCCTACATCCTGAAAATCTGCAAATTTCCTCTGAGGGCTGTTGGATCATGTACCAGTGATTGGGATTTCATGTGGGCCTTGGCACAGCCATTTCACAGGCAACCGCCCGCACCACAAGTTCACAATTTGCAGTATGGCCCTTCATATATATTCATCCTAAAAAAGCAGGCCTGCTAGTATAGATTGTGTCTCCTGTTCCTGGACCTTCTTCCATCCTTCCTGTGCCACTTGATTTGCTCGCTCATGTGCCACAAAATTGAGTAAAACGGGTTCAAATGCATATACATGATACAGATTTGCTTCAGCTACAGTGTATAAACACTTTAGCTAGCTGGTACTGATGTTGTTTGCTCACACTGGACAAGTATATGTATGATGGAGAATGAATATTGGAACGATGCAATTACTTTAGAGCACTCCCGACAATCTAGCTATTTTAAAAAGTACATTAATATTCACCCATGGGTAAAAGAAGTATCGATTAAGCATCATGTCTCCATGTATGCTTAGGGTTTCTGAAACCAATGTATGGATCAATAGAGCATGATAATGCACCATCAGCTCACCGGTACAAATCTTGCATTAATCTTCTAGAAACAATAACTAATACTACACTAGTTGAATGCCCGTGCGTTGCTACGGCTTATCAAGTTTTTTCGTCACATTGCAGAAATGTTAAAAATAAACTTCTGTTAAACATGACAATGTTTTTGAATTTTATGATTTATTGTACTCATATAAATAAAAAAAACCAACTTTATTATCTAAAATTGACTTTTGATTTTGGGTGCATATGCTCTTCCCACCCGAGAAACCGTTGAAATATCTAGAAAATCTTGAAAGTAAAATTCCGTGCGTACACCTCAATATTTTATGTGTGCACGTCATGTTTTACGAAAAACTAACAGTGTTTTTGTACCATGTAAGAAAGATAAATAAATGTCTCATGAAGAGATTTTTATGAGCACCAAATTTTGTCTTTTTACAAACGACCCAAAAGATATCGATTTTCCTTTAACAATTTCAGGAGCACATAGAATGACACAAAAAATATCGGTTCTTTCACTTTGTGAGCACTTAAACTGTCGAGATGTACGTGTGGCTTTTTTCAATTTTTTATTTTAAAATGCATTTTAAAAATCAGTAGCATATATGCTCCTGGATGCCAAAATGCCTTATCCTTTAATAAGAAAACGCTTTGTCCTTTAATTGTCTCTTATTAAAATGTTCGTAAAACAGGAAAATAAGAATGAAATATAGTTAACACCATTGGGAACGCTCTTAGTTCATGACGAATGTGTCTTGTTCATTCGTAAATAATGTAAGCATATGACGCATGTGCTGAACATGTGTGGATTTGACCGTCTTTATTACAAATTTTATATGTACTCCCTTCGAGTCTTTTTAATTAACTTAATTTAGTATAATGTTGCACTAAATCAGAGTCAATTAAAATGAATTGGATGGAGTACATCACATGTTGTAAGATTGTAATTAACATTTGATCATGCCGATGCGTGGCTGCTAAGCGCTAATAGGTGCTTCGAACTTGTGGCAAAATAATGCTTTATGGAATCACAAAGATAAAACATGCGTCATACATATAAGAGTAGTGCTTCAAACATGTGGCAAACTTGTTAAGCATGGAACAAAAGTTTCCTGGAAGAAAGAAAGTAGTGCTCAGCTACTTCGGGTGCCTCGCCACCAGTCCACCACGTCTTTCGCCGGAGGCGCAGGCCACCAACCCGATCCTGACCGAGGCGGCTGGCACAGACAACGGTCATGTGCCAGCACAGAGGAGGAGGAGGGGCAGGGGACTGCAGCTGTGCCCGTAAGCGCTGTGTGTGGCTGGATTTACTGCCGCCGGTGTGGCTTGCTGAAATTCTTCCTTTTTTATAAACAAAAACGTACGTAAACTGATCTAATAAGGAATACACCCAGCTGACTGATATCTAGCAAGCTATCTCCGCATCAATCAAGCCGGAGAGCTCCCTCGCGGTGTTGGTGGACGCGGCTTGCCTGCCCCCAGCCTATGCGCCGATACGTGCGCCTGCTGTACCTCACGCGCATCATGCGCTTCTCCCCATTTTCCGTCCACACGCGTGATTTCTTGTTACTAAAAAATTTCGGGAATATGGTGATGTTGTCCTTAGTAGCCTCCTTTCCGCATATAGATCAGTCACCGGCGGCCGGCTCATCGACATGTCCTCGTGCTCAACATCTTCTCTCTTCAAGGGTATGTGGTCAATACACGACCATGCTTTCCCTGTTGGTGTGGCTGACCCACTCGTCCTCGACGGTAACAACCACCTCGTGCTCCGGCCGGCCTTCATAGGCGACGTAGCCGACGAGGCAATGGCTGCTCGCTAGAGAAAACCGTGGGCAAAGAATCTGTGCCTGCGCGTAGGTGTCGTTGCCGGAAGGAGATGTCGGTGGCGGGCCTGGCGGCCACTGATTCAACGTTTGTTCCGTTTTCTTCGCCGATTCTTGAGACTTCGCATGCATGTCATTCCTCATCCATATTGACATCTTCTTCCGTGTCGTCCTTCATGGCTGCAACGATGCCTGTACCGATGATGCAAATACGTTGTCGCCCTCGACTGACGGCATGTTGCTCATCTCGACGACGTTTTCCTTTTTCCAGTGGTGGTGACGGCCGTGAGTCCTTTCCGGAGAACGTGGTGGCAGACGGTGTGGTCGCGTCGCCGGAGTTCCATTACAAATTATAAGCTAAGGGAGCACGAGAATAACTGCGTGTTCTTTTTTTTTCTGAGAAAAACTACGTTTTCGTATGTGAGTTCTGACACGAAAATGAGCAGCATGCCGTCAGAAGTTCCGGAAGATGAGCAGCATGTTCGTATGTGAGTACGTACTAAATCAAGGGATTCCGTATTTCTTTCAAACTGAAAGACACGAAGTCCAAAACTTGATTCGCGGAAGCTCCGTCCGGACGGATGCCACGTACTGTGGGTGCACGGATGGGTGCACGGGCAGGGCACATGCAAGCGAGAGAATATCGAGTGCTACAGCCACTATGTGTACTACCGATTCCGCACCAACCTGAACCATCAGATTTGTTTTAACGGTCAAGATCGAACGTGCCCTCTGACATTGGCACATATACAAATCAGACCTTGCTCTTTTCTGAATTCGTGGTACATGGTCCATCTTCGTCTTTATCCATCTGCTCACGAAATGAAACGGCCCCCAATCGCAGGGAGCTCAACCCGCTGCCGGCCTGCCACCGCTTAGCACTGAGTTGGATCCTCTCCCACCCGTGAAAATGTAATGTATGGCTGTGCGCCTGTGCCTTTTCTTCAAGGCGCCGCCTCGCCTAGTCAAGCTCCCGGGCCGAACTCATAGGCTAAAGGGGATAAATAGCAACTTCAGGCATTTGTCGCTGAATAATTTCATCCGACAGAAATATTTTTGAAGAGAGCCGTCGGGCATGCGATCTGTGCCGGCAACCCAGTCTGACTACCAGCCAACGGATGGTAGAAAACTACAGATGGGTATCGTGCTTGGGAACATCCATGCCACCGATAGAAACAGGTCCGGCGCAAACAGCGGTGGAAGTGCTGCTTCTGAGAAACGCGGTGGCTGATCGAGCTCCGTGTCAGCGTCAAGTTGAGCTGTGGCTGCAACTTGTGTCAGAATGGTGGTCAATCGGATCCTGTGAGTGGGAGGGGAGATGAAAGTAAGGATCCCGTACCAGAATACAAAAACACACAGGGCTTCATTGGCATATGTGCCATGGTGGGAGCTGATGGTGGAGTCATGTTTAATCCTCTCCCTCCAGTAAAAGTAGACGGTCCAGATTTTGCTGGAATCAAGTAGCACACAAGTGCCAAGTAGCACTAGATACTTTCTCACATGCAAGCCACGTCCGCGATGTTGTGTCTTGTGCGTGATCCGCCTTTTTTTTACGAGGTAGCCTGCGTGATCTGCGTGAGCTGAGTCGATCGTTTTTTAAAAGTTTTCTGCGCAAGATTGTAATGGGCATGTGCGTGAACTTTGGGCCATATTATTTTTCGCTAAACTTCGGCCCATGAACTTCGGCCCATGTGTGACACCAGGCAGTCACCTATTCCAATTTAATATACTACATAAGTTCTAGATAATATATACATATTTCGAACTGGAAGAGAGCAGCTATCCCGATGCGGCAGAATGGACCAACGGAGTGTATTGGTGTGCTTCAAATTTCTGTAGATAAAATGCATAAGTTAAATGAGATGACAATGAGAGAACATTTGAAAAATCCTTTAAATCTTAGGAAACTATCTGTGACTTGCAGAAAAAAGGTAATGTTGGGTACCAGGTATTTACTCCGTACCGAAAAGGATGTCGCGGACGGGGTGGAGGGAGTATTATAAGCAGGCAAGTGTATTTTTTATGTCAAATAGAAGAATAACATGGGTTTAAGACTCCAAATTCCTCTCCTATCTGTACATCAACTTACCACCGTCCCATTCCTCTAATACAGGTGCTTACCCTATTGTAAAAAAAGTGGAAGCTAAAAGAGCATGGGTAAGGTTTGATTGTAATAAAAGAAGAGGACATTCATCTAGGTTGATTTTTTTAGATAAACTTTACAATGAACATTTCTCTAAGAAAGGCAGAATCGCTACTATGAGGGTTGACATAACCATATGTGCTAACCATGGAAGGATAACAGGCCAAGCTTCTGATGTCTAACTCCAGAATTTGAAGAGAAAATAGACAACAAGAGAACATCTAGAACTGCCAAAAGAACGAACCAAACCTACACCAATGCCGTTTCATCATAAATTAAAGATAGTCCAGTGGTTGTAGTTCCGGTCATGTGGGATCCAGTAAACGCGAACTATAGAAGATGACTCAAGTGGTTCAGAATATGGAAATGTGCAATAGGTGAACATAAGATCAATCTGAAAAATCAGAAACATGACCTCATACAATTTACTTGGCACTTGCATAGACCATGGTAAAAAAAGTTCCTTGCAGCCACTTTACTTGGTGAAGTTTGCAGGAATGACAATGTTTGAAAATTGAAACGGGACAACACATCAATAAAGCTCAACCTAGGTGACTACTCTGTATGCTGTCATTTTAAACTTGCGAAACAAAAACCGAGAGGATTGAATACATTACCAGCATATTACAATGTTGATTTTGTATGACAAGTGCACTTCAAAGCTGCTGGAACTAGCATATGTTCTGGGACTGCACATTTGCACAAAACTGCTGGAACTCAATCATACCAGATAAAGAAAGAGGTTCAGTAGTGGAAAACATGGCTTTCGTGGGAGCCTTTTGTCGCGGGCGAAACTGCACCCGCGACAAATGGCGTGGCCACGTCGCCCCGAAACCCTTTGGAGCGGGCCGGGCCTTTTGTCGCGCCCTTGTCGCGGGTCGTAATACAACCCGCGACAAACCTCAGACCCCTTTTGTCGCGGGTTGTATTACGACCCGCGACAAAAGGGCGCGACAAAAGGCCCGGCCCGCTCTAAAGGGTTTCGGGGCGACGTGGCCACGCCATTTGTCGCGGGTGCAGTTTCGCCCGCGACCGCGACAAAAGGGCCATGGCTATATATACACACAGCCAGCCCCCCCACCTCCCTTCATTTTTTTCCTTGGTGGTGAAAGGTGGGGGTTACGCTACCTCTTTTTTTTCTTCATGTGCACAAGAGGTGTTTGATGAAATGTTTGTGAGGGATGTCACTTGATTTTATTTGATAAGATTTCTTCTTATTTTGATCCTAAAAGGTTAGCAACTATTTTCTCGTATACATAATTCGTACAATACTAATTTTAGTAAGGTGATTGCATCTGATACATAATTGTACTTATGATGCAGATGAGTCATCCATGGATGTACGGTAACCGATGTGCTCCCGCTTTCAGAGAGGGCGTGAATTCTTTCCTGCTTGTGGCCAAGGCCAACAAGTCGAAGCAAGGTTTTATGTTCTGCCCATGTCTGAAATGTAAGAACGAGAAGGATTACTCTTGCTCAAGAGACATTAAGAATCACCTGCTTCGGTTTGGATTCATGTCCAGCTATAATGTTTGGACCAAGCACGGAGAAGAAGGGGTTATGATGGAAGACGGCGATGAAGATGAAGATAACGATGACCAGTACCGATCTATGTTCTCTGAATGCGATGATACCGCAATGGAAGACAATGAAGAAGAAGGAGGTGAAGACATGCACCAGATGATCCTGTTGATGATGATCTTCGTCGGACCATTTCTGATGCAAGAAGAGACTGTGGCACGGATAAGGAGAGGTTGCAGTTTGACAAGATGTTAGAGGACCACCACAAATTGTTTTACCCAGGTTGTGAAGATGGGCAGAGAAAACTAGGTAGCATATTGGAATTGCTGAAATGGAAGACAGAGGTCGGTGTGACTGACTCGGGATTTGAAAAATTGATGATAATATTAAAGAAGTTGTTTCCAAGAAATAACGAATTGCCCGTCAGTACGTATGAAGCAAAGAAGCTTGTCTGCCCTCTAGGATTAGATGTGCAGAAGATACATGCATGCATTAATGACTGTATCCTCTACCGCGGTGAGAAGTACGAGAATTTGAATAAATGCCCGATATGCGATGCATTGCGGTATAAGATCAGAAAAGATGACCCTGGTGATGTTGAGGGCGAGCCACTCAGGAAGAGGGTTCCTGCGAAGGTTATGTGGTATGCTCCCATAATACCACGGTTGAAACGTTTGTTCAGAAACAAAGAGCATGCCAAGTTGTTGCGATGGCACATGGAAGAACGTAAGAAAGACGCAATGTTGAGGCACCCCGCTGATGGTCGGCAGTGGAGAAACATCGGGAGAGAGTTCCCGGATTTTGCAGGTGAGGCAAGAAACTTATGGTTTGGTCTAAGTACAGATGGCATGAATCCTTTTGGGGAGCAGAGCTACAGTCACATCACCTGGACCGTGACTCTATGTATCTACAACCTTCCTCCTTGGTTGTGCATGAAGCGGAAGTTCATTATGATGCCCATGCTTATCCAAGGCCCAAAGCAACCCGGCAACGACATTGATGTGTACCTAAGGCCATTAGTTGATGAACTTTTGGAGTTGTGGGCCAAACCAGGTGTACGTGTGTGGGATGAGCACACGAGCAAGAATTTGACCTACGAGCGTTGCTATTCGTAACCATCAATGATTGGCCTGCTCTTAGTAACATTTCAGAACAGACGAACAAAGGATACAATGCATGCACACACTGTTTAGATGAGACTGAAAGTAAATATTTGGGGAAAAGCAGAAAAGTTGTGTACCCGTACAATCGTCGTTTCCTTCCACGCAAGCATCCCTTAAGGAAAAAAGGCAAGCATTTCGCTGGCGAGGCAGACCACCATCCGAAGCCTGTCCCCCGTAGTGGTGCTGATATATTTGACATGGTCAAGGATTTAAATGTTATCTTTGGAAAGGGTCCAGGCAGTCGACCTGTTCCGAAAGACGCTGACGGACACGCGCCCATGTGGAAGAAGAAATCTATTTTTTTGGGAGCTAGAATATTGGAAAGTCCTAGAAGTCCGCTCTGCAATCGACGTGATGCACCTGACCAAGGATCTTTGTGTGAATATTCTAGGTTTTCTGGGCGTGTGTGGGAAGACAAAAGATACAACAGAAGCACGGGAGGATCAGGAACGTCATAAATGACGAAACGACAATCATTCAGGGCAGTTTGAAGGGCCTGCCAGCTACGCTCTTACCAAACAAGAGAAGGAGATATTTCTTGAAGCCCTATTCAGTATCAAGATTCCGTCTGGTTTCTCGTCGAATATAAAGGGAATAGTAAATATGAAGGAGAAAAAAATTCTAGAACCTAAAGTCCCATGACTGCCACGTGCTTATGACACAATTGATTCCGGTTGCATTGAGGGGACTTCTACCAGAAAATGTTCGACTAGCCATTGTGAAGATATGTGCATTCCTCAACGCAATTTCTCAGAAGGTAATGGACCCAGAAACTTTTTCAGGATTACATGAAGATGTGGTCGAATGTCTTGTCAGCTTCGAGTTGTTGTTCGCACCATCCTTCTTCAATATTATGACGCACCTCCTCGTTCAGCTAGTTCAAGAGATTAGAATTCTTGGTCCTGTATTTCTACACAATATGTTCCCCTTCGAGAGGTTCATGGGAGTCTTAAAGAAATATGTTCATAACCGAGCCAAGCCGGAAGGAAGTATCTCAAAGGGCTACGGAACTGAGGAGGTCATTGAGTTTTGTGTTGAATTTCTTCCTGGCCTTAAGCCGATTGGTGTTCCTGAATCTTGGTATGAGGGGAGGCTGACTGGAAAAGGCACACTAGGAAGGAAAGCAACGGTGTGCAGGGACAAGATTTCTTTCAATCAAGCACACTACACAGTTCTATACAATTCCATCTTGGTGGCTCCGTACATCGAGAAACACAAGAATGTTTTATGAGAAATAAACCCGGGCCAGCCCGTGTCCTTGATTACACGTCAACACATGAATACCTTCGGTAGTTGGTTGCAAAGACATCTCATGAGTGACCCAACTGTTGTAGAGCAGCTGTACTTGTTGGCCAGGTTACCATCTTCAAACATATGTACATTCCAAGGGTACGAGATAAATGGGAATACATTTTACACGATCGACCAAGATAAAAAGAGCACCAACCAAAACAGTGGTATCCTCTTTGATGCAAAAGACGAGAATGGGCAGACCACCACATATTATGGATACATAGAGGAGATATGGGAACTTGACTATGGACCACTTTTAAGGTCCCTTTGTTTCGGTGCAAATGGGTGAAGCTCAGCGGTGTACAGGTAGACGATAAGTACGGTATGACAATAGTGGATCCCAACAATCTTGCGTACATGGACGAGCCATTCATCCTAGCCAACGAGGTGGCTCAAGTTTTCTACGTGAAGGACATGTCTAGCAAATCGAGAAAAACAAATCAACAAAAGAATACATCAACCGAGGAGCCAAAGCGCCACATAGTTCTTTCGGGGAAAAGAAACATCGTGGGAGTGGATGACAAGACAGATGTCAGAAGATTATAATAAGTTTAAAGAAATTCCGCCCTTCACGGTAAAAATTGACCCAAGCATCTTGCTAATTGATGAAGATTCTCCATGTCTACGGCGTAGAAGATCACAACAGTAGATGGTGATGTAATAATGTATTCTTCATATATAGTTCCCAAGACAATCTCTACATTTATGTAATAATGAGAACCCTTTCCCCAACACTGTTAGAAGAGATGGAGTCTTTCACGGGCTTGCAGGAAAAAAATTCCGAGGCGCAACTTCCGAAGATGCCGTAGGGCGTGTGCACCAATGACATCTTCGAGAAGCTGCGCCACGGGAGATTTCCCAACACTTTCCTCCATCCATGGGGATGAAACTCTCCCTACCTGCTTTCCAAGGCGCATCGATGCTCCTTTTATAGGCATGCGCCGCTTCTACTTTGTCTTGTTCCTTCGATAGGGCGTCGTGCGCTACATGCTTTATCTCATCGAGCAGTGCGTCCACCCACGCGTCCTCATCCTACCGACAGCTTTAGTCCTGGTTGCACCCACCAACCGTGACTAAAGGTTACCAACACATCCTCATCATGCCGACAGCTTTAGTCCCGATTGCATCCACCAGCCGGGACTAATGGTTGCCCGCCTATTTTTTTCCCGCGCTTTCCACCGCTTCCCGCCATTTCTTCACTATATATATGTAGGCTTGGTCTCCATTTACATATCACATCTAGACTCATATCTGCAAACCTCATCACCCTCTCTGCTGTCTACTGTTGGCTTCTTTTCCTGTAGACAGTGTTGGGCCTCCAAGAGCAGAGGTTTCTAGAACAGCAGCAAGTTTTCCCTTAAGTGAATCACCCAAGGTTTATCGAACTCAGGGAGGAAGAGGTCAAAGATATCCCTCTCAAGCAACCCTGCAATCACGATACAAGAAGTCTCTTGTGTCCCCAACACACCCAATACAATTGTCAGATGTATAGGTGCACTACTTTGGCGAAGAGATAGTGAAATACAAGTAATATGGATGAATATGAGTGGTAATAACAATCTGAAATAAATATGGCAGCAAGCAAACATGTAGCAGAACAGTGAATAAACGGAGATTCGATGTTTGGAAACAAGGCCTTGGGATCATACTTTCACTAGTGGACACTCTCAACATTGCAATCATAAAGGAATATAAATAAGCACTTCACTATGCTATTCTGAATTACTCTCTGGTAAGATAACGAACACTAATTCATCATGTAGGCAAACCTTAAAGATGTATTCCCAAGTACTAATAAACACCCCACGCCGTCACTCGTGAGCATTCATAGGAGGTACTAACACACCACAATTTCATAGGGACATCCAACTCAAATCATAACCCAAGTGAACAAGTATTCCGTGAAATATAGCCTAAGAGACCCACACGGTGCACACACTGTCACCTTTACACACGTGGGACAAGGAGTCTCCGGAGATCACATAAGTAAAATCCACTTGAATAGCATAACGACATCTAGATTACAAAGCTCATCATATGGATCTCAATCATGTAAGGCAGCTGTCGAGGGTACTCCTCGCCAATGCCCTCCGATAGGGGCTTAGGGTTGATGGAATCCTGCAAGCTGACACGAGACATCGGTTCACAGACAAGCGGGGAGAGCGATTTACCCAGGTTCGGGGCCCTCGATGAGGTAAAACCCTTACGTCCCCGCCTCGTCCGTTCTTGATTATGATGACAATGGGTTACAATGGGGTGCCGAATAGTTCGGCTGAGATCTCGACGAGATTTCTATCGCTAGGGTTACCTAGCTCTAAGCTTTTGCTGGCTAAGATCGCTAAGATTGTTCGTGTCCCTCGGTAGCCCCTCTCCTGGCCTTTATATAGGAGGCAAGGTCTCAAGGGTCCTAACCGAGTACGACTAGGTTTACAGTACTTTTAGATCTAATCTTTCCTTGTTGGCCGCTTCCTTGTCTTGCCCGCCAAGGTTTCCTCCGGTGCGCTGTCCAGGTGGCCCATCTAGCCTTCGGGTGTCTTCATGGGCCTCCAATTAGTCAATACAGGATAGGGCAACGTTGGTTACTCGAAGGGTAGTGCCCACGTCAGTAGCCCCCGAGTTTCTAGCCGAAGATAGTTCGGGTAGAGACTAATGCATGTCTTCTCCTGATGTTCTTTTCCTTCATTTTATCGGGTGCGCGTCAGCGCTCCCGATGGGAGTAGCCCCCAAGTCTAGGTACGGATGCTTGTAATCCGTGCGTAGACTCAAGTTGTACCACTCGGATATTCTTCTCTGCCGAAGTTTTTCACAGGTCTTCATAGGTCAATCGATATATTTTCTTTGTGCAAAGGATAATGAGTAACGTGCCCAACTTTTGTTGGTTAACTGCCGATGGCAAAACAACGTTACCCTACGCAGAATCAAGTCCCCGAGCATGATCCTGGAGTGCAAAAAACTTCTATCGGGTGTGCATCATGCGCTCCCGATGGGAGCGTAGCCCCCGAGCGTCTGGGTGCTTGTAACCGTGTGCAGACTCAAACCTTCTTCCTTCGACTGCTCATTCTGTCGAGTCTTCATTTTATCGGATGCGCGTCAGCGCTCCCGATGGGAGTAGCCCCCGAGTGTAGGTACGGATGTCTGCAGCCGGGCGTAGACTCAAGTCCTTCATCCGATAACCTTTCATTTCTCCTTCGAATGCCTCAGGGTTTTTTTTATGACGTCATTGTTGACGTGTAACTGCTGTGGGCTGATTGACAGGACTTGACCTGACGGGCCCACCCTAACTCTGCGCGGGCAGTTTTTAGGGCTTGATCATTGCACGCGTGGTGACCGAGGTGCCTCCTCGATTTTCGCACAACGTGGACATAGTGGGCCGCCGGTTCCTCCCCTCCTTCAAGCGCCACGTGCTTACTTAGCTCTTAACTTCTCCTCAAAAATCTCCCAAGGGCGAAAAATTCCTAATCTCCTCCACGGTTCCCGCAGAATCTCCTCATTCTTCCCCTTCTTCCTTCCTTCTCCGTTGTCGCGCCGCCACCGCAACTTTTCCAATATTCCTCAGATCTCACAATGGTGAAGAAGAAGAATCCTGCCGCCGCCGCCAGCTCCACTAGCGGAGGTGCCGCCGCCAAGTCCTCCTCTTCTCTTCCGAAGGGGGGGCGCTCCGAGCGCTCCTCCCCCAGCTCCAGCGCCGCCAGCGCCATCGAGCTCCATGGTCAAGCCCGGAGACTGGGTAGCATCAACCGTCACCAAGCGTGATGAGAAGAGATCCCGAAGCCTAGGGTTGATATCTTCCGATGCGGGAGATGTGATCCTTCCAGGTGTGATTTCTCGGCTCGATCCCCCGCTCGGCTTTACTGTGATGTTCTTATCTTTTCTTCACCGAGGCCTTTCACTCCCCACTCATGGATTCCTCCTCCATCTCTTGCGAACGTACGAAATCCAACTATGGCAACTTACTCCCAACTCAATCCTCCATGTTGCTGTGTTCATCACCCTTTGCGAGGCGTTTCTGGGTATCGAACCTCATTTCGGGCTGTGGAAAAAGATCTTCTATGTGAAGAGACAACAGTAGTAATGGGTACTTTGTCACCGGAGGAGTAGGTTTTGTTGCTCGTTCAGAGGTCAATTACTTTAATTTCCCAATGAGAGAGTCCGTGCAAGGATGGAGGCTGAAATGGTTTTACGTCAAGGACTCCCTGTCAACCGAATCTCGGCTTCCTTGCTATGCCGATGTTTCCGAAGCCAAACCCAAGAACTCTTTGAAGAACATTCTCTCACCCGATGAAAGAGCATCAGCCGAAGAATTATTTGCCAAATTTTTTCGAATCAAAGAGGCCGACGGCCAAACTATGATCGGCACAGAGGTGGCAGCGGTATTCTTGAAGCGCCGAATCCAACCAGTCATGGCCAGAGTTCACCCGATGTGGTTGTACTCAGGTCCAAAAGATGAAACCAGGATTAATGCTGCCGACCTGTCGGAAAAGGAGTTGCTTGATGAAGTTCGGCGCCTTACTTCCTTTAACCAGGAAGATTCGATTCCGTTGATCTCTTCTTATACTCCCCTTGATGCTGATCATCCACTATCAAAGGTATTTTTCTTTCTTCATGTCCTTACTATGCCGTTTTTTCTTAGCCGACACAATTACCGTTGTTCTTACTTGTTATTTTCTTCGACAGATCCCCATAGTTTCTAGAAATATGCATGATTCTCCAGATGATACTTATGAAGGGAGAGGCTCCTCAATCCCCGTAGATTTTCACACTGTCGAGCATACAAGCCTAGAGGATGAATACAATGGTCCGATAGATTTTGAAGTTGCCCACACCGACCTTCCCTCCTCAGCCGATGACGCTGGTGTCGTGGATGGATCAATGCGTAATGATGACGCTGATCATGATACCTTTGTTGATGCAGCTGCGGAGGAGGCCAGGGCTTCACCTGTGAAAAGATCAACCGGCGGCTTCGCCGATGAAGATGATCTTTTCGACATGTAAGTAGTTTCTTTTCTGAAGTTATACTTCGCCCTCTTATTTTTCTTACTCTCCTTATAACCATTGTCGACCTTTCACCTTTGCAGCGACGAAGGGTTTAGCGAGCCCCCGTCTAAAAAAGCCAAATCTGATGCTGCCTCGCCGGTCGTAGTGGCTTCCGAAGCTTCGGCTCCTAAGGCCGCCCCTATGGCTCAAGCATCGACTGCTTCTTCCCTTTCCAAGGGAAAAAGCGTCTCTCCAACTGCTGCCACCGCAACTCCTCCTTCTGTAAGCCTTTTTCTAACTGTGATGCAAATCTCTTGGAGCGTGCTCTGCTTGACAATTTCTAGTAAAATATCCTTCTTTCTTAAGGACTTGCGAGGCGTTATTTCCTCTTTGGAGGCCTTCGCCTCCCAATTCACTTCTCTGGAAGCTGACAAGGCTCGGCTGCAAGAGGAAGTCAAATCTTCCTCCTTGAAATTGGATGGCGCAGTCAAGATAGCTGCTGAGGCTCGCGAAGAGGTTGACTCTCTGAAGGTGGAAATGGGCAAGCTAAAAGAGAAGCTGAAGGAGGAGGAAGCATACAGGCTGATGGCTGAAGCTCGGTCAACCGAAAAGGATGAAGTCCTTCGTCAATCTACTTTGGCCTTACTTGGTAATTTTTATACACCTCTGTCGATTGATGTGCTTATGGATTCGATCCTTTTGCCAATGTACTTTTTTTTTCTTTCTTTTCCCTCGCGAAGCGGCGAATATCCCCGTCGATGCCCCGGACGGAGTTCCAAACAACTCTCCAGCGAACGCCGTGTCGATGATTCTTGCCTCTCACCGGCCTTACGCGGGAGCTTCTTGTAAAGGGGAAGGGTGCCTTGGCGCGGATGCACTCGATGATTTTCCCCAAGATCAAGCGGGAGAAGACCCCGGGGCAGCCTGGTCGATACCTTCGCGGTTGACACCAAGGAGGTTATCGAGGTATTCAAGCGTACATCGCGCACTTATGGTGCTGTCCTTGCCTTCCAGCTTATGATGGGTTACAGCTTTAAGGGTGACATTGAAGGGATGACCAAGGAGTTGCCGAAAGAGCAAGACGGGCAGCTTGTTGATTTAAGCGCCTTTAAAGCGTCTGCCCTTACTTGTGCCCGCCAGCTTCTTGAACTGGTTTCATAAAAGAAATCGTCGGCTAGACCCAGTTTATCGACTCAGACCCAAGCCCCTTGATTCTTGTAACAAACTTATGCTTGAGCTAATGTGAAACATTGTTCTGCCGCAAAACTTACGCTTGTAATAAACTCCGTGCTAGCAATGTTGTTAGCACACTTTTGTTATGATATTTCTTCTTGTACTTCTCCCGATGGGAGTTATTTCGGATGCTCAGCTGTACCATGTCCATCATACTTTTGTAACGGTGTTTCCTGCAGGTCTTCCCAGTGCCCTCATTTGTTGATGAATCTTCGGGTGCCCTTCCTGAAAGTGATCGGATCCAGCATATGAAGGATCGGATTACGCAGATGGAAAAGGACCTGCGCAGCACTTATGCCTTAGCTGCTATTGTCAATAAGAAGAGCGAGATTGCAGCCGACGTGGAACGGTATACTCTTGCTGAGGCCGCATAAGGCTACCGAGAGTTTGAACTCGTAAGTTTCTGATTCCTTTGCCCTTTCGTCAACAACACCTTGACTCGACTCTTTGATTCTTTTGCCGACCATAGCGTTGAACCGTGCAGAAGAGAACAAGCGGATACACGAACGGGTGCATGCTTTAACCCAGCTTTCCTCATCCGAAGAGATTTTCTGGCGGGATCACTCGAAGGCTTCGGCTGTTGCAAAATTTCAGGATCGGGTCCAACAAGTCCATCAATTCTTTGATAAATGCTACAAAGCTATGAGGGTGGTTTCGAAAACAATGTTTCCTTTAAATGCAGTTCCCCCCACGCTTTTAACTTTGATGTCCGAGTTCGGAAACGCCAAGAAGGTTCGGGACTTGGTGCGAGCTCAAGTTTTCGCAGGTGCCAAGTGTACGCTTGCCCTTGTGCTTGCTTGTTATCCCTCAGCATGTTTGCTATCTATTGCCAACGCAACTGGTGATTTTGAGGAACTGTACCCGAGGGTTTTAGTGCCCGCCAACATAATTGTCGACAGGCTTGAGGAGGAGTCAAATGCACCTGAAGAAAGGGAAACTCCGCAAGGGCGACGTTAGGGTGTAAAGTTATCTTTGTAAAATGAATTGCATTGGCTAATCCATCCAAATGTTAGGATTGTTAAGCCGAAACTTGTTATTTGGTAGATACATGAATATGTACTTTTACCGTGCCGTTGGCAAATTTGTGAAGGAGCAAATCTTAATTGCCCGTTGTATACTGGTTGGCCAGCAAATCATTATGAGTGATCAGCTCGTGTTGCAGGTTTTGCTAAACCTGTTGTATGCGCAACTTTGCTTTCAACCGATTGTGAATTTCGACAGTCACTCCCGAATATTTCGGGTGCAATGATTCTGCCAATGAGCCCGTTGTTCTTTGATATTTCCATAATTGAAATATCGAACGTGGGTTGTTTTATGTTTTCCGAACTCTTGCTTTTTGCGGCACTCGTAGAGGCATCTGAAGCAGAGGTAAGGATTAATGTCCTTGTTTTCTTTGCAGCATTCGTAGAAGTTTTTCCCTTGGGGCGCGATCTTCTGCCGCGCGTTACGTTGTACCGTTACTTGTAAGCAAGGTTCACGGTGGCGTGGTCACAGATGCTTTAAATTAATGCAATGCTTAACAAGAGTCGAAGCTTAAGTGCTCATTGATAGGGTAAATACGAAATTAGCGGGCGAAAAAAGGGGGGGGCCTGTGTAAAGTAAAGGGAAAAAATTTAAAGACTAAGGAAGCGTTTTATCAATGAAGGGGTTCTTCTCATCTTCAGCATCATCTTCTGATTTCTTCGTCATGCTAGTGGTTGCTGCAGCGTTGTTGATTTTGTCAGGGGCTTGGGCAGCGATTGTCAGTGCCTTGCTGCCTCCTATATCTTCTGCATCGGCAAGCCGCCGAAGCTTGTACTGCCGAAGCTTTTGCCGCCGAGGCTTCAAGGGCAAGGTTGGCTGGCTTCTTCTTGATTTCTCTGTCGAGTTTTTCCTCCTTGATTTCTCGTATCGTCGGCTTGGGCGGAGGGTCGACGCTTCCCGTTGTGGCCCAAACTTTGCAACAATCCTTTGGAAATCACGATCACAATTGTCCGAGCGTGAGAAACTTCCATAGACTGTGATGTTCATCCCGTTGTTTCCAGGCATCTTCAGCTTGAGGTATGCATAGTGCGGCACAGCCATGAACTTGGCATAAGCTGGTCTCCCGAGTATGGCGTGATACTGTGATTCCCAGTTCACGACTTCAAACTCGATCTTCTCCTTCCTGAAATTGTCGGGTTTGCCGAAGACAACGTTCAGGTACGCTTTGCCAAGAGAGTACGCCGGTGAAGTAGGGAGGATCCCATGGAAGCGGGTATCTGATTCTTCTAACATTCTCATGGTGATCCCCATGCTTTGAATTGTGTCAAGGAATATCAAGTTGAGTCCACTTCCTCCGTCCATGAATACTTTGCTCATCTTGAACCCTCCTATCTGCGCCTCGACCACTAGGGCAGCGTGTCCTGGTTTTGGTATAGTCATCGGGTGATCCGCTCGGCTGAACGTGATGTTCTGAGACGACCACTCGACATACTCAGGGATGTTTGCCATGACGCTTCTCGCTAGGTTGATTTCTCGGGTGAGCTTCTTCATTTCTCTCCTTGAGACGCCTGTCCTGTGAATCATACTCATCTGCCCACGTGGTGGTGGAAATGCCTCGTTGGGTTGATGAGGTTGAGCTTGCTGGACCTGGTGTGGCGGTGGGGGTGGTGGTGGTGGTAGCTGTTGCTGACCTGCATGCTGGATGAGTTTATGCATATCGATGAACTGCCGACAGTCCCTGAGCAGGTGGCTAGACTTTATTTTTCCATCCTTGGAATCGGTATACGAATGCAGATAGCAGGGGGCGTTGATCTGCTCAGCGTAGGGTAGTTCTGGAGTTCTCTGTTGTCGTGGTTTAAAGTTGCCACGGTTCCCAGAGTTGTTCCGATTACCGTCCTGTCGATCGTCTCGCCTGTCATCGTACCGATCATCCTGTCGATCAGAGTATCCTGCAGCCACCAAGTTGTTGTCATCGTAGCTGCGGTTCTTCCTCCTCTTGTTGCGGTCCCTTCGACCTCCCGAATCATGCTTCGGCTGGTCATCTTCTTCATCGTCGCTGCGCTGTCGTGGCTTACGAACGTTGTCTTCGCCATTGGCCCAGCTGTTGGCGATTTCCATTAACTTGGTTATGGTTTTTGGCTTCTTTCGTCCAAGTTCTTCTATGTAACTTTCACGTCGGATGCCGTCACTGAAGGCTTCGATTGCTCTGTCGACAGATACATCTTCCGCAGCGTTCAGGAGCTTGGTGAATCTCCCGATGTATGCGCGCATCGACTCCTTCTGTTTTTGCTGGCAATGCCGTAACTCTTCAATCCTGACGGGCCTTTTGTAGGTTGCTTGGAAGTTGGCGACGAAGGCTTCTACTAGGTCGTCCCAAGACTTGATGGAACCCTTCGGCAGACCTCTCAGCCAGGCTCGTGCTGAGTCCTTTAGGTAAAGCTGCAGGCACTGCATTGCTGCTATCTGGTTAACTTTTTGCAGAATCACCGTCTGCAGATAATCCTCTATCCATGATCTCGGCTCCTGCTGCCCATCGTACTTGGCGGCGTCGGTAGGGGTGGGTTTGAACTTCTTAGGTGGCATCGCCTCCCGAATTTTTTAGCTTAAACAATCGGCCCCCCTAAGTTCGCCGACGTTCTCCTGGGTCTCATCCGAAGAATCGCTGTCGAATTCTTCTCTGAGGGCGCATCGTCGCCTTGCTTTGTCGATCCTACTCTGAGTGATTTCATCCCGAGCGTCTCTCGCGCGATGCTTTGAGCCGCTGGCCTGCAACGTGGTCTTCTCCTTCCTCGGTACTAGATTGTCTCCTAATATCGCGAGGCTTTCTAAGGCGCCACGGTGAGCCTGAGCCATGGATCCTTCGGGACGCTGATTAATGAGGTATGCTGCGAGGTTGGCTGTTGCTCCCGCGACGGTTTTTGGCCGTGGCATGCCCGCGGTGTCCGTAGTCATAAAGGATTTAGTCAGGTTTGACGTTATCTCCCTTGCATCATCTTCCGAAAGCCTGGACATTCTTGATCGATGTTTGCCTCCTCCATGGGTACTTCGCGAGGCGCTTCCCTGCGAGCCCCTCCATCGCTCGCTGGATCGATCTGCTGCAGATAGGCGTTTCTCGAGGGTGGCTTGCTCCTTAGATAGGCGCTCCCGATTTTTCTCCAATATGGAGCGGTAAGCATTGAGAGTGCCAACCGTGGTTCCTGCCGGAAGCGTTGTGTTGTTAAGCACGGCTGCTTTGGCTGCTGCCCACTCCTCCTCTGCGATGGTGTGGTCGCTGTTGTTGTTGCTGGCGCTGTTTTCAAAACTAGTACGCCTGCTGGAACGGGGGGTGCGATCTTCGTCTCCCCTGTTAGCGACATAAACTTGGAGGGGCGCCACTCTTCGGGTGTCTCCTTGGGTGATGCTGCCGATGCTGTCCTCTCCCGATGAGTAGTAGGCATTGCAGATGAACGGCGTGTCACTTGACCCCAGTCCGTGCCTGGTGTCGCAGTTCATGCAGTAATACGAGGTTAGCTCCGAGGACGTAGGATCATCAGATCCGACCGACATAGAGGATGCTGAACGGGGAGTCGAAGGCGGAGACGGACTCGACGGGCTTGTCAGGCCAGCCGAAAGGTCGAGTAACGACGACGTGCTCGGACTCGTCGACCTGGAGATGGGAGATTCCAGCAGTCGAAGGATTCCTTCTGAGTTGACGTTGTAGTGGACGCTCCCGAAAGTCATCTCCATGTTGCCTTGTAGACCGGAGAAAGTCGAGCGAGATGAAACGCTATGCGGGGTGAATTCGTAGGAGCCGAAACGAATCGGGCTTCCCAGATGAAGCGATGACGGTGTTGATGAAGCTGCCGATGACATGACGGGTTCAGCCGATGTCTGATCTTGTGCCGACAGGTTTCCCACAGACGGCGCCAATTGTCGAGGGTACTCCTCGCCAATGCCCTCCGATAGGGGCTTAGGGTTGATGGAATCCTCGCAAGCCGACACGAGACATCGGTTCACAGTACAAGCGGGGAGAGCGATTTACCCGAGTTCGGGGCCCTCGATGAGGTAAAACCCTTACGTCCTGCCTGTCTGTTCTTGATTATGATGACAATGGGTTACAATGGGGTGCCGAATAGTTCGGCTGAGATCTCGGCGAGATTGCTATCGCTAGGGTTACCTAGCTCTAAGATTTTGCTGGCTAAGATCGCTAAGATTGTTCGTGTCCCTCGGCAGCCCCTCTCCTGGCCTTTATATAGGAGGCCAGGTCTCAAGGGTCCTAACCGAGTACGACTAGGTTTACAGTACTTTTAGATCTAATCTTTCCTTGTTGGCCGCTTCCTTGTCTTGCCCGCCAAGGTTTCCTCCGGTGCGCTGTCCAGGTGGCCCATCTAGCCTTCGGGTGTCTTCATGGGCCTCCAATTAGTCAATACAGGATAGGGCAACGTTGGTTACTCGAAGGGTAGTGCCCACGTCAGCAGCTCATGAGATCATTGTATTGAAGTACATGGGAGAGAGATTAACCACATAGCTACCGGTAGAGCCCTTAGCCTCGGGGGGGGGGGGGGGGGAACTACTCCCTCCTCATCATGGGAGACAGCGTTGGCGATGAAGATGGCGGTGGTGTCGATGGAGATGCCTTCCGGGGGCATTTCCCCGTCCCGGCGGCGTGCCGGAACAGAGACTTCTGTCCCCCGAATCTTGGCTTCGCGATGGCGGCGGCTCTGGAACTTTTCTCGTATCGTGGCTTATTCGTCCCGAGGTTTTAGGTCAGGAAGGCTTAAATAGGCGAAGAGTCGGAGTCGGAGGGGCCCTGGGGGGGCCACACAGTAGGGGGCGCCCCCCCCTCTGGCCGCGCCGCCATGGCGTGTTGGGGCCCTGGGCCTCCCCTCTGGTCCCTCTTCGGTGTTCTGGAAGCTTCGTGGAAATATAAGATCGTGGGCCTTGATTTCGTCCAATTCCGAGAATATTTCCTGTGTAAGATTTCTGAAACCAAAAATAGCAGAAAACAGGAACTGGCACTTCGGCATCTCGTTAATAGGTTAGTTCCGGAAAATGCATCAAAACGATATAAAGTGTGAACAAAACATGTAGGTATTGTCATAAAACAAGCA
This sequence comes from Lolium rigidum, assembly GCF_022539505.1. Lineage (NCBI taxonomy): Eukaryota > Viridiplantae > Streptophyta > Magnoliopsida > Poales > Poaceae > Lolium > Lolium rigidum. The sequence continues at coordinate 262,348,064 of NC_061508.1, forward strand.
TGGAACATAAGAAATTATAGATACGTTGGAGACGTATCAGCATCCCCAAGCTTAGTTCCTACTCGCCCTCAAGTAGGTAAACGATAACAAAGATAATTTCTGAAGTGACATGCTACCAACATAATCTTGATCCAATAATGATGTAAAGCATATGAACTGAGATCAAATCATTCAAAGCAAATGTCTATATTGATATAAGAGATGATAATGCAAGAGTCAAACAAGCTAGAAGTTTTCATGAACTATTGCTTCAAAGACATGAAACCGTACAAAGTTCATTAAAGATGTTTTAAGTATCCAGCATAGAAGTTCTATCCTTCATTCCAAGCATCAAGTAAATTTTCACAACAAAGAAGGATTCAGTCAAGTAAAATTAAACATGAACGTCATGAATCAACTGTTTCAAAGCTTACTCAACCGGTGAGCGCAAGCATTTGGTATTGGCACCAGGATGTTATGGCAAAAAGAACGTTAATGGGGGTTTGGAAGGCCAAATGGAAGAAAGTCTTACAAAGCTATAAGTGATCATTAGACAAGAGGAAGTCTTATGATCGAAGCTATGCAAGGAGTAGTGATTACCATGCAACGGATGCACATAGAGCTATATGTGTATGAAAGCTCTCCAATGGAACTAGTGGGGGTGCATCCAACTTGGTTGCTCATGAAGACCTAGAGCACTTTTGAGGAAGCTCATCATTGGAATATACAACCCAAGTTCTATAGTGTAAATTACCCACATAGTTATACTAGTAAAACATGAAAACTCTCTCATATGGAGTATAGGTGCTAAACATGAGCACAAATGATGACTATGAATACTGCAGGTGCTAAAACATGAGCACAAGTGTGGATAAAAGATAGTAATGTTGCCCCCTTTTTCTTTATTCTTTTTCTTTTTTCTTTTCTATTTTTTTGTTTCTTTTCTTTTTCCGTTTTCTCTTTTTGGTGGCCTCCATGGCTCTTTTCAATTTTAGGGGCAACATCCTAATATGACAACACACTTTTTGGTACAAATAACTCATAATGAATAAAACATGATGTATAAAACTGTATGCCCACATGGGTAAACCACACATCAGCTGTATAGAATCATGCAAAGCAATATATAAATAATAAATGACAACAAGTCATGTAATGTAAAATGGAAGTTGCATGGCAATATATCTCGGAACAGCTATGGAAATGCTGTGGTAGGTAGGTATGGTGGCTGTTTTGAGGAAGATGTATGGCTTATGTGTAGGAGAACAAGAGAAAGTCCTCCCACGGGTTTGGATGTACTGGCGAAGTATGCACAATTCTCAATGTGAGCAAAAGGCAATGCACAGTACCGAAGAGACTAGCAAATTTGGATGGTGGAACTGCCAAAAACCGTAGCTTAACATTAGTCAAAAAGAACTCACAAGCTTATTCCAAACATCTAGCAGGTTCATCATTAAGAGCATGATTAAAATTCACTCCAAGGAGGGCCGTTCACGGTGGCACAAGTACCCCGCTAGCTCCATCGACCTTCAGCACAACTTAGTTATTACGATGAACTCTCAGACATGGAAAGCTATCAAGTCCAACTACACCTTCAACTATTTAAGTAGAGTTTGTAGTACGGCACAAACTTAAAGACAACAATCCACTACTAATTTTAACTTATTTATCCAGCAAGCTTTACCATCTAAATACCTCAAAACGTTTGCAAAGAATCAAGTTATCAAAGCTCAATGATCTACAAGATTATGCAAGTATTTCATTATACCACTACCACATGTAGCATTTTCTGTTTCCAACCATATAACAATGAACGAAGCAGTTTCAACCTTCGCCATGAACATTAAAAGTAAAGCTAAGAACACATGTGTTCATATGCAACAGCGGAGCGTGTCTCTCTCCCACACGAGCATGAATTTATTCAGTGAATGAAAATAACAAAAACGAAAATAAAAGCAAACAAACGCTCCAAGTAAAGTACATAAGATGTGACGGAATAAAAATATAGTTTCACTAGAGGTGACCTGATAAGTTGTCGATGAAGAAGGGGATGCCTTGGGCATCCCCAAGCTTAGATGCTTGAGTCTTCTTGAAATATGCAGAGATGAACCACGGGGGCATCTCCAAGCTTAGAGTTTTCACTCTTCTTGATCATATTGTATCATCCTCCTCTCTTGATCCTTGAAAACTTCCTCCACACCAAACTCAAAACAAACTCATTAGAGGGTTAGTGCATAATCAAAAATTCACATATTCAGAGGTGACATAATCATTCTTAACACTTCGGACATTGCACAAAGCTACTGAAAGTTAATGGAACAAAGAAATCCATCCAACATAGCAAAAGAGGCAATGCGAAATAAAAGGCAGAATCTGTCAAAACAGAACAGTCCGTAAAGACGAATTTTTTAGAGGCACTTAACTTGCTCAGATAAAAATGCTCAAACTGAATGAAAGTTGCGTACATATCTGAGGATCACTCACGTAAATTGGCAGATTTTTCTGAGTTGCCTACAGAGAACCCTGCCTAAATTTGTGACAACAAGAAATCTGTTTCTGCGCAGTAATCCAAATCTAGTATCAACCCTACTATCAAAGACTTTACTTGGCACAACAATGCAATAAAATAAAGATAAGGAGAGGTTGCTACAGTAGTAACAACTTCCAAGACACAAATATAAAACAAAATTTCTGTAGTAAAATAAAAACATGGGTTATCTCCCAAGAAGTGCTTTCTTTATAGCCATTAAGATGGGCTCAGTAATTTTAATGATGCTCACATAAGTAACAAGAGTTGAAGCAAAAGAGAGCATCAAAAAGCAAATTCAAAAAAAATTTAAGCCTAACCCACTTCCTATGAAAAGGAATCTTGTACACAAATAAATTTATGAAGAACAAAGTGACAAGCATAGGAAGATAAAACACGAGTAACTTCAAAATTTTCAGCATATAGAGAGGTGTTTTAGTACCATGAAAATTTCTACAACCATATTTTCCTCTCTCATAATAATTTCTAGTAGCATCATGAATAAACTCAACAATATAACTATCACATAAAGCATTCTTATCATGAGTCTCATGCATAAAATAATTACTACTCCCTACATAAGCATAGTCATTCTTATTAATTGTAGTGGGAGCAAATTCAACAAGGTAGCTATCATTATCACCATAATCATCAAATATAGGAGGCATAGTATAATCATAATTAATTTTCTCCTCAATAGTAGGTGGATGATAGTCATCATTGTAATCATCATATATAGGAGGTAAAGTATCATCAAAGTAAATTTTCTCCTCAATGCTTGGGGGACTAAAAATATCATGTTCATCAAAACCAGCTTCCCCAAGCTTAGAATTTTCCATAGCATTAGCAACAATGGTGTTCAAAGCATTCATACTAATATCATTGCTACTAGCATGCAAATAAGGTTCCATAGGTTTTTTAATTTTCGCATCAAACAATCCATGTCTTAACTCAGGAAATAGATTAAAAAGTTCACTGTTATTTTCCATTATGCCTAACTAGTGATAAACAAGAAACAAAAAGATGCAATTGCAGGATCTAAAGGAAATAGCTTCGAGCACTCACACACCAGCAACAGTGCTAGGAAATAGCTTAGTAGTCGGAGGATGTGAATACCTTTTACCTTACCTCCCCGGCAACGGCGCCAGAAAATAGCTTGCTGGCGCGTAGTTGACGAGGGAGTTAGAAATATCTGTGGTGTAATTTCCTTCTCGTCCCCGGCAACGGCGCCAGAAAATAGCTTGCTATCTACTATTGGCTTCTTTTCCTGTAGACAGTGTTGGGCCTCCAAGAGCAGAGGTTTGTAGAATAGCAGCAAGTTTTCCCTTAAGTGAATCACCCAAGGTTTATTGAACTCAGGAAGGAAGAGGTCAAAGATATCCCTCTCAAGCAACCCTGAAATCACGATACAAGAAGTCTCTTGTGTCCCCAACACACCCAATACACTTGTCAGATGTATAGGTGCACTAGTTCGGCGAAGAGATAGTGAAATACAAGTAATATGGATGAATATGAGTGGTAATAACAATCTGAAATAAATATGGCAGCAAGCAAACATGTAGCAGAACAGTGAACAAACGGAGATTCGATGTTTGGAAACAAGTCCTAGGGATCATACTTTCACTAGTGGACACTCTCAACATTGCAATCATAAAGGAATATAAATAAGCACTTCACTATGCTATTCTGAATTACTCTCTGGTAAGATAACGAACACTAATTCATCATGTAGGCAAACCTTAAAGATGTATTCCCAAGTACTAATAAACACCCCACGCTGTCACTGTGTGCATTCATAGGAGGTATTAACACACCACAATTTCATAGAGACATCCAACTCAAATCATAACCCAGTGAACAAATATTCTGTGAAATATAGCCTAAGAGACCCACACGGTGCACACACTGTCACCTTTACACACGTGGGACAAGGAGTCTCCGGAGATCACATAAGTAAAATCCACTTGAATAGCATAATGACATCTAGATTACAAAGCTCATCATATGGATCTCAATCATGTAAGGCAGCTCATGAGATCATTGTATTGAAGTACATGGGAGAGAGATTAACCACATAGCTACCGGTAGAGCCCTTAGCCTCGGGGGAGAACTACTCCCTCCTCATCATGGGAGACAGCGATGGCGATGAAGATGGCGGTGGTGTCGATGGAGATGCCTTCCGGGGGCACTTCCCTGTCCCGGCGGCGTGCCGGAACAGAGACTTCTGTCCCCCGAATCTTTGCTTCGCGATGGCGGCGGCTCTGGAACTTTTCTCGTATCGTGGCTTGTTCGTCCCGAGGTTTTAGGTCGGGAAGGCTTAAATAGGCAAAGAGTCGGAGTCGGAGGGGCCCTGGGGGGGCCACACAGTAGGGGGGCGCCCCCCCTCTGGCCGCGCCGCCATGGCGTGTGGGGGCCCTGGGCCTCCCCTCTGGTCCCTCTTCGGTGTTCTGGAAGCTTCGTGGAAATATAAGATCGTGGGCCTTGATTTCGTCCAATTCCGAGAATATTTCCTGTGTAAGATTTCTGAAACCAAAAATAGCAGAAAACAGGAACTGGCACTTCGGCATCTCGTTAATAGGTTAGTTCCGGAAAATGCATCAAAACGATATAAAGTGTGAACAAACATATAGGTATTGTCATAAAACAAGCATGGAACATAAGAAATTATAGATACGTTGGAGACGTATCACTCTCCCATGGCTTCCATCGTATCTCTAACACCCCGGGAGGCGGAGGCGCTTTGCGCCTCGAACTACCCCCACCCGCCGGGCTACCGCGTCCCGACCGGCTGGTTGCTGATCGTCGGAGGCGTACCGGTCGCTCCTATCCCTCTAGGTGTGGAACGCGAGATGGCCGTCACGAACCACTACTACTTCGAGCTCACGCCTCCTTCGAACTTCAACGAGGCCGGCCGTCGGCTGTGGTGGCGCGGCCGGACTCTCCACAGCGTCATGGCCTACCGTGGCTCCCGCCTGCGCTACCCTCAATCCCAGCCCACGCGTGCTCACCCGCCGAGGTTCGACAACCTCGACCCCGATGCTAGCGACGATAACGTCGGCGACTATGATGACTAAAGTGGCGACGTTTATAGGGCTAGGCACGAGTATGACTGAATGGCTCCAACATTCGAATCTGGCCATGTATCTTAATTTTGAGTTGAGCTCTGTACTTTAATTCCAGTTCAATCGTAATAAATTTCGTAACAACCACTTTATTGAACTAAAACAACCGACAACGACTTTATAAACTGAATTTAAACTAAAACAACCGACAACGAATTTATTGAAATTACAATAAAATAGATAAATGACTAGTCTAGTCTCTACACGTCGTCGGAGGTTGTCTCCGTCCAAATGTCATACCACCGAGGGTCGTTTTCGGCCCAAGTTGTATTCGGGTTCTCGAGCTCAAACTCGGCGACGGCCCGAGGGTGACGCCTGTTGGACCTGCGTTGTGCCCTGAGGTCAGCGAAGAACGCGTCGGTGTTGTCGACATCGTTGGGGAACTGCGCCCTCCACTGGCGCATCAACTGCTCGTCGTGCTCGGCGATAGCGATCCTGCACTGCACCTGGCGGTGCCGGGGACGGTCCTCGTCATCGACGAGGCACGGTGTTGGCGCCAGGAACTCCACCTACTCTAGCGATTCAACATCCGGGAAGTTCATGTCGCGCCGTGGCCGCCGAACTTGCCACGCCGCTGCGTCGTAAGCGCGCGCCGCCAGCTCCGGCGTGTTGTACGTGCCGAGGGTGAGGCGGAAGCCACCGGCGCGTATCTCGGCGTAGAACCTACCGCTCGGACGCACTCGAACACCACGGAAACCGGACGACCCTCGACTCCGTGGCGGCATCCCGGAGATGAATGAGCGGAGGCGGTGTCGACGTGTGGCTGCGCCCACACGCGGCGCTCTATATAGCGCACGCGGGGCATGGCACGTGTAAGCCACGGCTACACACGTCATGCGCCGGCAGCGACGGGGCGAGGCATGTGGAAGCGGCAGCGATGGGGCGAGGCACGTGGAAGCGGCGGCGACACGTGGCACGGCGAAACCTTAGTCGTTGTCACTCCGCATATCATTAGGGGTGAAACATACATGACTATCAATGTTTGATATGATGCGAGATTCAAATAGTTATATGGATGTCATATTCATGTTCATTACATTTTTCTGATCAATTTTCATATATAAAACTTTTCTATTTGAGTTACCATTTAAAAGTTATTGAAATAATAGTTTGTATTAAGTTAAAATAGATAAATAAGGGTTTATTTATAAAACAGAAAAGGAAAACGGCTCCAGGGGCTGATCTGCGTCCAACGGCTCCAGGTCGTTGGATTCAAACGACCGAAGCCGTTGGATGCAGATGTCGCGGATCAGCCACCACACCCTTTTGTCGCGGGTGGTTCCACGACCCGCGACAAAAGACCCCCCCTTTTATCGCAGGTGGTGCCACGACCCGCGACGAAAGGGTGTGGCATATAAAAGCGTCGCTCGTCGCGGGCCGACGCACGACCCGAGACACTACTGGAGGCCAAACCCTAGACGAGCGCTGCCAGGCTGCCCAAATACGCCGCCGCCGCCGTTCGCCGGTGTTCGCCTCCTCAAGCTCCTCCGACACGTCGCCTCGTCGCCCCTGTCCTCCTCCGACGCGTTCTCCTCCTCGAGCCCTCCTTCGCGCGAATCGGGCGGTGCTGCGTCGCCGGCCTCTGCCGTTCGCCGGCGTTCCCGGCCTTCCCACGCCTCGCCGTCAAGCTCGTCGCCACCGTGATGAGCTGGTCCTCCTCCTGGTCCCCTCCGCGTACTCAATAGTGCCCTGTAGCCGCCGGCCGAAATGTGCCTGCGAGCACCGGCCGCGGCCACGGTCACCGACGCTCCCCCGTCGACCATTGGAGGGCGGCACCGCCCTCTTTTGGCTCGTGGGGATGCCGCGCGTTCAACGCGCTCGCCCGCGCAGGCTCTAGAGGCGCCAATCGTCGAGGCCGTGCTCGACCTAGCCGGCCATGGCCACCATGACGTCGCGCTAATGCCATGGCCTTTTTTGTGTTATTTTTAGTTTGTAAAAATGTTTAGTATATGTATTTACGGTTTTTTAGTATATGTATTTGGTATATGGATTTAGTTTGTAATTTAGTATATGTATTTACTTAGTTAGTATATGTATTTAGTATAGTTTATAGTTAATTAGTATATGTATTTGGTATAGTTAGTTTATAATTAGTTCATGTATTTAGTTAGTTAGTTTATAATTAGTTCATGTCTAGCGGACGACTCCTCCACCAACGAACCCGACTCCGACACCTCCCCCCTCCCCCCTCGCAAAAACCCGTCGACCGCACCCTCTCCCTCTCGCAAACAACCGACACCCTCTCCTCTCGCAAACACGCGTCGCCGACACCCTCTCCCTCTCGCAAATACGCGTCGCCGACACCCTCTCTCTTTCACAAACACGCGTCACCGACACCCTCTCCCTCTCGCAAACACGCGTCGCCGACACCCTCTCCCTCTCGCAAACACGCATCGCCGATAAAAGAACATTTCATGATCTCTGAGTTTTGTGTGTTTGTTAACAACACCGGTGACAATTTAACCGAGTGCTAAGTGGTTTACAGATATGGAAAAGATACCACAGGAAATTCTCGACCCACTCAAAGAAGAAGAAAAGAAGAAGGAAGAACCTGGAGTCTGGCCCTGGCCGGCACGGCCGACAACACCGGGCCGGCACTGCCGGTGTGTGCACCCCGGCACTGCCGGTGATTCCAGGACGACACTGCCGGTGAGTGCACCCCGGCACTGCCGGCGTTTCTGGCCCGGCACTGCCGGCCTGCCTGTCGACCTGCTGATTCAGAATCGTGGCCGGCACTGCCGGCGTCTCAAGGCCGGCACTGCCGGTGATTCATCTCCAACGGGCAGAAATGCTGGTGGGGTATAAATACCCCCCTTCTCCTACCTTGGAAGGTTGCTCAAACCCTAAGAACTCCATCCTCCATTTCTGAGCCACCAAGAACACCAAAATAGCCAGATCTCCTCCCTCAACCACCCAAATCACTTGTGCTTTGGAGAATCGAAGGAGAAGACCTCGATCTACATCCTCACCGAAGCGTTTTTCATTCCCCCTCTTATTCTTGAGGGCCCCCTTGCTAGTGTTCCTCTTTGTATCCCTAGTTGATTTGTGTTGATGTATTGTTGTTGATTGTTGTGTTGTAACAGATTTGGGAGCCTCCAATTCGGTTGTGGATGTGTGCCCCAAGAACCTTGTAAAGGCCCGGTTTCCGCCTCGAGGAAATCCCTTAGTGGAAGTGGCTAGGCCTTCGTGGCTTTGCTCACATGAGATCTGAGTGAAGCCTTCGTGGCTGTTGGTTTGGCTTTCGTAGCAACCACACTCCTCCAAATGTAGACGTACCTTCTTGCAAAGGAAGGGAACTACGGGAATCATCTCCGTGTCATCGCGTGCTCCACTCTCGGTTACCTCTATCCTATTCTATGTCTTATATTGTGTAGCTATATCTTGTGTAGTTGTTTACCTCGTCATATAGGTAAATTCACTTAGTTGCATATCTAGAGAATTTACCTTTGTGCCAAGCCTAAATTGAAAAAGAACTAAAAATTGGGTAGCACCTATTCACCCCCCCCTCTAGGTGCGGCATACGATCCTTTCAATTGGTATCAGAGCCTCGGCTCTTATTTCGGGCTTAACCGCCTAAGAGTATGCCGGACGAAGGACCTATGGAAGGGGAGGCCAAGATGGTCACCATGGATGATATCAATTCGTTGAGGTCATCCATGGAAGCTCAAATGGAAAGCATGAGAAAGATGATTTCCGAGCTTTTGACTCCGCCCCGTCCCGTGGCTCCCACCAAAGAGGTTAATGTCACGGATGCGTTAGAAGAGGGAAATGCTTCGGTATTACCCTCCTCTACCAAACCCGCGAATGGTGATAACTTAAACACTATCACATATCCCATTGCATCTCCTAGGGGAACTAGTGGAGGTGAGAGCTACAATCGAGTGGCTCCATCTTTTCTATCTCCCGATATACCGGTTCCCCATCCTCATATAAACATTCGGGGCGACCCACCTAAGTTTTCCGTTAATGATTTCGATACTTGGCAATTTGAGTTTAGCTCTCATGTTCGCAGTGCCTCCAATGAACTTTGGAGAATCATCGTGGAAGGCTTCAAGCCTTACAACCCCGACAAGTTGACTAGAAGAGAAGCGGTTGATAGTCAACTCAACAACACCACCTTTCACATGATTCAAACTAGTGTGGGGACAAAGGAGTTGTCTCGTGTTCGGCATTTCACCACCGCCAAGGATGCTTGGGATGGTTTGGCCGCTAGTTGCATTGGAAGTGAGAGCACAAGAAGGAACAAGTATAATGCTCTTCGGAATAAAGCCGAAGGATTCATGAGGCTACCGGATGAAGATCATGAAGTCATGTATGGAAGACTTCTCACCGTTGCCGGTGCTTTCCGGAATGTTGGTGCCACTCACATCGATGAATCTTGGATCAAGGAAAAGTACATTGATTGCATGATGCCGTTTGAACCTATTGATGTCAAGACTCTTGTCGGTAGAGAATGCTATGCCTCCCTCAACTCTCAACAAGCCGTGCACGAGATGCAAGCTCTCAAGGTGCTTGAGCAAAACTCTCATGATTCTCGCAATCGTGCTCTTGGGATGTCAAAAGGGTCCAACCTTGCCTTGGTGGTCAACTCCGTGGAAGAAGTGATTCCTCAAGAATCTTATAGGGCATCTTGGAGCATGTCCTATCCGGAAGACTTGGAACACCACTACCATGACCACATGGCATTCCATGAAAACACCTTCTGGATTGACCCATCCATGGCCAAAGAAGACAACATCAAGAGAAACAACTCAAGGGGTCCCTCAAGCTCGGGCCCAAGAACAAGATCTTGCTACAATTGTAATGACAAGCGCCATTTCATTGCCGAATGTCCCTATGAGAATAGGGAGACCCATGGTGGAAGGCTCATCCCCAAGGACAAGAGCAAAGACTCAAAGGGCAAGTATTCAAAGCCCCTCAACAAGAAATTCTATAACAAGAACAAGAAGGGCAAAAGGCCCTCAAGGATTGTGCTAGTGACTAAAGAAGAATATTCTTCCGATGAGATTGAAAGTGCTAGTGATGATGAAGAGGAAAGCTCAAGAGAAGTGGCCGCCATTGCCACTACCAACATTCCATCTTCCTCTCTCTTTGATTCACCCAATGAGAATCCTCAATTCAAGAATGCACATTGCTTCATGGCAAGGTCCACCTTGGACACATCAATTGTGCTATCAACTCAAGAAGAGTATAACTCCGGAGATGATGATGTTGATGATGAAGAAGATGCAACCTCAAATGGATTGGTTGCCCTTGCCTCCCTCTCCAATAACTCTTCATCAACAAGTGAATCTCCAAATGAGGTCATCCATGTGGAGGAAGAAAGTTGCCTCATGGCTAAATCTTCCGAGGACTATGCCGCCGGAGGTTCAAAACGGGTACTTGATAGTGGATGTACAAGTCATATGACCGGCGGCAAGAACCTCGTCAAGGAGTTGAGGCCCAACATAAATAGTATCACCGTCTCCTTTGGCGATAATTCTACATCCAAGGTATTGGGTTTTGGCAAGGTTGTGGTTGCACACAACATTACTCTTGTGGATATCATGCTTGTCAAAACCCTTGGTTACAATTTGCCTTCCGTTTCCGCCCTTGGCAAGATGGGTTTCGCCGTCTTTATTGATAATGATATTGTGGTCCTCTTGTGGAGCAAGACTCTAAAAGTCGCTTTCGTTGGGTATCGTGAAAACAACTTGTATGTGGTGGACTTTTCGGGGACCACCACGACAAGTGTGATGTGCCTATTCGGAAAGGCGGATGTGGGTTGGTTGTGGCATCGCCGCCTAGCCCATGTCAACATGAGAACTTTGCAAAGTCTTCACAAGGGGAACCATATTGTGGGACTAATGGAAAATGTGTCTTTTGCCAAAGATCGTGTTTGTAGGGCTTGTGTTGAAGGCAAAATGCATGACTCTCCGCATCCAAGCAAGACCATCATCTCTTTCAAGAGGATCTTGGAGCTCCTTCATGTGGATCTCTTTGGTCCCGTTGCTCATGCAAGTCTTGGTGAAAAGAAACATTGCCTGGTGATTGTTGATGATTACTCAAGATACACTTGGGTCTACTTTCTCAAGACGAAAGATGAGACTCAACAAATATTCATTGACTTTGCTACCGAGGTGCAACGCCAACCCAACCTTCTCATTATGGCAATAAGAAGTGACAACGGCTCCGAGTTCAAGAACTATACACTCAATGATTTTCTTAGTGAAGAGGGGATTGGACATCAATATTCCGCTGCTTACACCCCTCAACAAAATGGTGTTGCGGAGAGGAAGAACCGAACTCTTATGGATATGACAAGATCTATGATGGCGGAGTATAAATCCTGCTATAACTTTTGGGCCGAAGCCATCTCCACCGCTTGCCACTCCTCTGACCGGCTCTATCTCCGCAAGGGCTTGAACAAGACTCCATATGAAATACTCACCGGGAACAAGCCTAATATCTCATACTTCAAGGTGTTCGGTGTAAGTGTTTCTACAAAATCAAAGGAGTTCGTTTATCTAAATTTGCTCCTAAAGCTTTGGAGGGTATATTTGTTGGTTACGGTGCCGAATCTCACACTTATAGAATCTTTGATATATCCTCCGGGATTATCATCGAATCTTGTAGTGTGAAGTTCGAAGAAAATGATGGCTCCCAAGTGGGGCAAGTTGATGTATGTGCAGCTGATGAAATACCTCAAGATGCCATAGTAAGAATGGGTGTGGGATTTTTCTGCCCCATTGAGGGACACGGTGTGGCGTCTTAGGAAGGACTATGCTCTACCACGGTGGAGCCCTCATCTTCTCAGCATCAACAAACCCCATCAAGTGAAGCAAATGATGCACCAACCCAAGAACAAGAACAAGACCCTCCCTCTTGTGTGCAAGATCAAGGACAAGGTCAAGGACAAGATCAAGGACAAGATCAACCAAGAATTCATGATGGCTCCGATGAGTATCCATTTGATATTTGCTCCGCACCAAATGATGTCCAAGATCAAGCACATGAGGTTGAGCACACTCAAGAAATTGAAGTTGCTCAAGTTGAAGGTCAAGACGGGGACCCAAATGATCAAGTTGATCAAGTGATACCTCCAAGGCCAAAAAGAACCAAGGAGGAGATCGAGGCCCATCGTCTAGCAAGAAGAGAAAGGCAACTTGAGCGTCTTGAACACACACATGATAAGGTTCTTGGTGATGTAAGGGCAAAGGTTTCCACAAGAAGGCAATTGGCTAAATTTTGCAATCATCATGCTTATATCTGCTTAGTGGAACCCAAGAAAGTATTTGAAGCCCTTGAAGATTCGGATTGGTTGGAAGCTATGCACGAAGAACTCAACAACTTCAAGCGCAACAAAGTGTGGACCTTAGTAGAGAAGCCAAAGGGGTGCCGCAATGTTATAGGCACTAAATGGATATTCAATAACAAGCAAGATGAGTTTGGAAATGTTGTGAGGAACAAGGCAAGATTGGTGGCTCAAGGGTTCTCTCAAGTTGAGGGAATTGACTTTGGAGAAACCTATGCTCCCGTGGCTCGCCTTGAGTCCATCCGTATCCTTCTTGCTTATGCATCGCATCATAACTTTAAGTTATAACAAATGGATGTGAAAAGTGCATTTCTTAATGGTCCTTTGCATGAAGAGGTTTATGTTAAGCAACCCCCGGGGTTCGAGGATCTCAACTTCCCTAACCATGTCTATAAGCTTGATAAAGCTCTTTATGGTCTCAAACAAGCTCCTAGAGCTTGGTATGAGCACCTTAAAGAATTGTTGGTAGACCGTGGGTTTGATGTTGGGCTAATCGATCCCACTCTTTTTACTAAGAGGGTCAATGGGGAGCTTTTTGTTTGCCAATTATATGTTGATGATATTATCTTTGGCTCTACTAACAAAGCTTTCAATGATGAATTCTCAAAGCTTATGACCGATAGGTTTAAGATGTCTATGATGGGAGAGATGAAGTTCTTCCTTGGTTTTGAGATCAAGCAATTGAGGGAAGGAACCTTCATCAACCAAGCAAAATATCTCCAAGACATGCTCAAGAGGTTCAAGATGACCGAGTTGAAGGGTGTAGCCACTCCTATGGTTACTAAATGTCATCTTGCACTTGATCCCAATGGTAAAGAGGTGGATCAAAAGGTATATCGCTCCATGATTGGATCCTTGCTTTACCTTTGTGCCTCTAGACCGGACATAGTGTTGAGTGTTGGTGTGTGTGCAAGGTATCAAGCTTCTCCTAAGGAGAGCCACATGATGGCTCTCGAAAGAATCTTTCGGTATTTGGTTGATACCCCAAGATATGGTATTTGGTACCCCAAAGGCTCAAGCTTTATTCTCAATGGATACACCGATGCGGATTGGGCGGGAGACAAGGATGATAGGAAATCAACTTCCGGGGCTTGCCAATTCCTTGGTAGGTCCTTGGTGTGTTGGTCTTCTAAGAAGCAAAATTGTATATCTCTCTCCACCGCCGAAGCCGAATATGTTGCCGCCGCAAGTGGATGCACTCAATTGTTATGGATGAGGCAAACTTTAAAGGAATACGGTGTCGTTTGTGACAAAGTGCCTCTATTATGTGACAATGAAAGTGCCATCAAGATTGCCTATAATCCGGTGCAACATTCAAGGACGAAGCATATTGAGATTCGGAATCATTTCATTAGGGATCATGTTACCCGTGGTGATATTGAGCTTATCTATGTTCCTACCAAAGATCAACTTGCCGATATATTTGCGAAGCCTCTTGATGAAGCAAGGTTCTCTTATTTGAGGAATGAGCTAAATATCATTGATTCAAGGAGTATAGCTTGACCATCTTGCAAACACACCTTTGTCTCAAAACTTTATTTGGTTTAGATGTGGGCATGGAAATAGGGGGAGTGCGGTTTAAATTATTGAGCTATCCCTCCCCCATAATGCCAACATTAATGTAATATCCCAGGTATTGGGGTTACAAAAATAGAGGAAACAAATGTGTGCATTGCATTCATGCATAGAAAATCTAGGGAATTTTCACGCTTTAAAGTAAAACAGTCACAGTAACTGAAGTTTCACTTGACCTTGGTGGAATTTAAGTAGCCCATCAAGTCAAGCGCTATAAACCTCAAAGTGACTTTGCTAAAACCTTGCTTTGGGTAGAGATAGTTTGAACTAAGGGGTTAGATCAAATGGAACTGATAATCAACACAACAACACTTTACTCAATGATCAATTGCTTGATCTTATAAAAGATTATAATATGGTAATCCTTGCCACAACATATGAACATCCATTTAATTGGAAATCAAGTAACAATAATTGAAGTAACTATTCCTAGCTTATCTTTTCCATGTCTTAAACTAATCTTTGATCCTACCATGAACCTCATGGTATTCATTTTACTTCATCCGCGGAAACAAGACAAGGAGATCCAACCAAGGAATATATATCTTTCTCTATTCCAAATTATTATGCATCAAACCTAGAGAGGTGAGAGTTCTATATTAATTATTAGAGAAGCAATAACCAACATTGAGCTAAACCTTGGATATACATCCAAGTAGTCAAATCATCATCTTTAAGAGTAACCCTAGGATATTATTCAAGAAATTCCTAGAAAGAGAAACCATTTATTTTAAACATAAATATTGATGATCACATCAATTCCTATGGAGCCTAACCTTAAGTTAGTATTGAATTTCTGCCCAAATGGGAGAGACCATTATAACAACCTTAGCCTTACCCAATTAAGAGTCAAGGACAATTCTTGAACTAAAGCATTAGGACCTAAACCATTTCACTTTGAAATGATGTGATAGCCTAATATCACATGGAATAATACCTTGTCCATAACTTGATAAAGTAAGGGGGAGATTAATTCAACCAAGATAGTCAAGTGGAGTTTTAGACTTGATGCCTATTGAGATATTGTGAGTACACCATAAACCCTAGAATCACCATTCCTAAATGAGAGAGCTCAAGCTTTGGTGTTATACTCAAGATAGATGAGGCAACACTTGAAATGGAGGGAGAGAATTATCCATCTATCCTGATGATTAAATCATCATTCCTTGAGAAGAATCATAAGTAATTATCTCAGGCATTCTCCTGGGATATAATTCTAATGAGATAACCATTACCATGTCCACCTAAGGAATTATAAGAGAAGTACTATACCTGGCTATTCAAGTCAACACTTGATATTGGGAGTGAGAAACCAAATTCATCAGATATACCTTAGAAAGCCCAACCTTGATCATTATAAATTAGGTGATGATCATAAACCCTAAGAACTTGAGGTAAGAATATTAAGAACAAGTGGATCATGCCTAAACCATGATCATGCTCTTGAGATATGTGAGGATAAGTTAAACCTACTAGAATAAGTAGATCTCATTCCCACATGAAATTAAAGGAAGATAACTAGTAAGCAACCCTAGGCTTATATCCTAACCTTAACTTGTGAACCACTTGGTAATCACAATTAGAATCTTATCACATCAATATTTCATTCATTCATCAATTAAAGAACCTAAGAAAACCTTAGAGTTAAACTCTATACTTAATATGGTGAGAAACCATCCATCCATATGACCAAAGTTAACTATAAAAAGAGCTATAACCAATGTAGTTACTTTAATGATAAATTAAGAACATAATAGAAATCTATGGGTATAAGATGAAACCAATTCTCAAGTCCTTAGTAATTAAAGGAGAACCACAACTATTAAGCAAGTAAACCCTCTTGCCATGAATAGTGGTGACTAAACCCTAAGCTATACCTCACTCCTAGTTTATGTATCACTATGGTGATCATAATATAAACCTAGGCCATAACTGAGATTCAAACCAATTGCCACTAGGTAAATATCAATAGAACCCTAGTATGGCACATTAATAAAATCTTAAGTTATAATTATTAAACCTGGGAATACTCTTGTGATACATCTTATGAATAAGACCATAAGTGTGATTATCAACCACTTACCTATATGATTAAGCCCCAACCTTGAGGAGAGTAATATTTACTCTAGGTATTTCAAAGGATTAAGAGACCATAACACTAACGATAGTTATAATATGGGTTATCATCAAATCTACACAACCTTAATAAAATGTTGCTCACATGAAATAATATGCAAGAGACCAATTTCTCAAATAGAAACCAAACCCTAAGAACAATCTCTGAAATACTTTGGGTTGAAAGCATCAACCATAATCATTCAAAATAAAATTGATACACAAGATAAGAGAAATTAAAATAGTGCATAAAAAAATCATGCTTAATTAAAAATTTACAATAAAGCTCATTTATGTCAAATGGTTATTCCAGAATAACTCAGAAATACAAAGGCCCTTTATTTAGTCATAAAATGTTCACAGTATAATTACTTGCAGGGTATAAAAATAATTTGAATTGGATTTATAAACAGAATTCAAAACACTAAAAAAAGAAAAAGAAAACAAAAAAGAAAATAAGAGAGAAGAGAGGCTTACCGGATGGGCCACCGCAGCCCAAAGACCACAACCCACTAAGCAGCCCAGCGAGCGAGCCCGTATTCCCGCCAAAACGTAGCCCAACTTCAGCCCATACCTCTTCGTTGAAAAATCAACGAGAGGAGCTCGTCCTCATCCCCTCCGAGCGCAGGAGGCCACGGCGACGCCGTGATCGTCTTCCCCTTCGTGCTGTCGACCTCCCCGTGCTCCAAACCGTGACGAGGCTCGCCTCTGGAGCCCTATAAATACCCCACGATGAACCCTAGCTTCGGTTTGCTTCCTCCTCGTCTAAATTTCCTCCATACCGGAACCTAGCTCGCCGGTCACCATTAACGCCGGCAATTGAAGCCTTCCCTATCCATGCCAAGCACACCACCGTGACCACCATACTCGACTTGCTACGCTCACGGAAGGAATCGAGCCGCCGTGATCAAAATCGACGCCGACGAGCTCATCTTCCCGAAGGCCGGCGACATCAAATTCCGGCGAACTAGACCCCGGCGAGCTTCTCCGACCACATCATCGAGTTCCTGGTAATTTCCTGAGTCCTCTGGAAGTCTCGCCTTGCTCGATTCATCGCTGTAGCCTCGCCGTAGCATCCATCCGGTAACTGCCGCCGCCGCACCTCACCGTCGAGCGAGCTCCGGCGATCCAAAGTCAGCGGCGCCGCCACCACGCGGTCCGTCTCCCTTTCCTGATTCCGTCGAGCACGCGCACGCCCTCGCGGGACCACGGGAACGCCGGCAACGTCGGCAACTAGCCGTCGGCCGGGAGCTCCACCGGCCACGTCGTCAAATTTGACCCGACCAACCGCAACGTGGCAGCTGACGTGGCTTGGGTCCACCAGTCAGTCCCTTATGGGTAGAATAGCCCGGGTAGATTTAGGATTTCCCATTTAAATTTCAATTCACTAATTACTGCAACTTTACAAATTCATATAAAATTCATTATAACTCAGAAAAAGGTAAATAATATATCAAAATTCTTAGAAAAGAAAAATCTATCCAATAAAAATATAAAATGAAATTTTTATTTTTAATAAAAATTTAATTGTTTTAAACTTGATAATTAAGTCTTTTTCTTTTATTCTTAATTTAATTAAAATTCAATAATTAGGAAAATTTTCCAAATTAAATAGAAACCAGTAAATAAATAAAGAAAACTTTAAAACTAATTTTCTTTATTAAGAACTTATTAAATCCTTATTAGGAGGATTTAAAACCCTATATAATAATTACCTTAATTATTAATTGTTTAAAAATAATAAAATGCCAAATCCAATATTATTTTTATTTCCAAGTTACTAATAACTTCAACTTTACCATGAAGTTATTAATCATAGAATTAAATTGTAAATAGCAAACCCTAAATTCCACATGGGATGATATTACAACCCTATCATTTCATGTGACTCCTAAAACCCTAAATTAATTAGGAACCCTAGTTCCATTATTACATGTGTACCCTAAATTGCTTCTAACCTAAACCCTAGGTTAGAACATATGATCATGGTACCTTCTTTCAAATCATAGAACCATAGTAGCAAATAAATACTTGTCTTGGCCACATAAAATGTTGAAGACCTATCACTAATATATGGGTATCCCAAGTGTTCATCTTCATCAGACCTAAAGAATCAAGTAGGGTCAACCAAGTGTAAACCCTAGATCCTATTACCAAAGCCATCATCCATATTCATTCCTACTTAGCATCACACCAATGTGATGAACCTTAGGAGCAACTATGCCAAACCCTGAGCATTACCTAACCATATTCCACTAAACCCTACTAGTATTGGACATTTATCAACCATCCTATTCAGGAGCCAATTACTCCTTACTTAATAGAACCAACAGTAAAACCTAGACCACTTCAACCCTAATTGATATACTTCTTATTATTTAAGAAGCATGTTCTTCAAAAGTTATTCTTTTGAAGAAAATAAGGAATCATCATCAACCCTGCTTATAAGGACCTATAAACCCTAGCTAGCTATCACCAGCAAGATGAACCCACCATAATAACAACCATGTATAACTAATTGCTTAAGTTGCTTATACTTAAGTAAAACCATTCAAGCCTAGTTGCTAATGCATCCAACCTTGTTAGGATCCATCTAATATCTACTCAAGAACTAATGAGAACTATAGTTAACCATAGAACCACACCAACCTAATTACCACACTTGTTCTTTATCAAAGCACATGTTCTTCAAAAGTTATTCTTTAAAAGTATATGAGAACCAATCATTAACCATGCCATACAGTACTAAAATTGACCACTGTTCTTTACTTGTTAACATTATGCCAATTATCATTCTTTGTGTGCTCAATTGATTATTATGCTTTACTATCTACCTGTTTATAATACCAAGTAATCACACCTGAATAAGAACCTTGTATGTGAATCACTCTAAAAGGGCAACACACCCTGAACCAATCATTACAACTTACTAATCCTAAATCATCCGGGTTAGATCACGCTTAGAGCGATTGCATCTCATACTTATGCATTATTGCAACCTTGCCAATCTTTTAAACATCGTCCTTACCGGACGATGATGCTATTTCAGAATTTGGAGTTATTGCGTATCAAAGACCTTGTCTGCATAAACTTGCAGTCAAGAAAGGCAAGTTCATCACTTGCTCATGTCATTTGAGTATTTCTATGAAATTACTTGCAAAGTACTATGGTTATCACTATTGCATAAAAACCAAAACCACTATTTTCATAACTATGAATATGACTATGTGGTGGGCAATGGAACCATGGATTGTGTTGATATGGTGGAGGTTCCATTGCAAGGGTTTATATCCATCTAGGATTAAACAACAAATGTCGCCAGTGATTCTTGTGCCGTAATACCCGTGTTAACCATAAGATCTGGTATGGGACGGACTAGTCAATTGTATTTCCACCTCTCGTACATCAACGGATGCGCTTACCATAGCAGTTGTGTCTGGCGGAACAACCGGAGGGTGGGGATCCCACTCTAATTCCCCACGGTAATGCAATGCTTACCGTAGCAGTTGTGTCTTGCGGAACAACCGGAGGGTGGGGATCCCACTCTAATTCCCCACGGTAATGCGGTCTATGATGGGTTGCAGCTGCCGGCGAAAGAGTTTATGGTAGAGCCCAGAACTGTTGTCGTGGTCGGGGTCCACCCTGAAATTACGGGAATAATGGGACCGGCGAGGACCCAGGGTCGGGGTTTGCAACAAAGGGTGGGTGTGCGAGGTAGCGGAGGAATATGATTGGTTATGACCTTATACTGGGCCTCACACCATAGGAAGTGTGGACGGGTTGCGCGCCCGGTTGGCACCAAGGTTAAGATCTCTTATCGGTAAAGCAACACACCTCTGCAGAGTGTAAAGAACCATGACCTGTCACTCCCTGTTCCGGGATATGGAACTGCGAACGCTGCCGGAAAGGAACTCCATGAAGTTCTAGTAAACCGGTGAAGGCTGACGGACATAGTTCTTCTGAATAAAAGCAACCTTTTGAAGAAATGGTTATGAAAACTTGCATTGGTATTAGACTTTCTGGTCTAATGCTGTAGCTAGTGCATTAAACACCTCTTTCCTATAATGAACTTGTTGAGTACGCTCGTACTCATCCCACTCTTAAATCCCTTGCTTAGATATGAAGACATCGAAGGAGGATCTGCAGTGCAACTCAAAGGCCGAGAAGTCAATAATTACTTCAAGGGACAAGACCCTGCCAGAGGAGTCAGATACCACATCCAGCAAGGAGAAAACCTAGATTAGCAATAGAAAGGAACTAGCTTCCTAAACCCAACTCCTATTTAGCTAGAATCTATTCATAGCCCTATAGCTAGACAAATACTCTACAAATAGAGTTCGTGATAGGATTAGACTACGAGTCGTTCTTCTAGAGTTTATTTGCAGATTTACCTCATTGTAAAGTAGGAGGCTGTCCTGATCTTATGTAACAGAGTCTGTATGTAATTCTATAGACATGACTTGGACCCGCATATGTTTCTGTTGTACCACTCTGAGCGATATAATACTAGTGGAACGGTGTTTCATTGGTATTATATCAGACTTGCATACTACACCATGCAGTGGTATGCCGGGTCACCAAAGTTGGTATCAGAGCAAATGCTTTGACCCTAGGATTAAAACCCTTTAAAGGAGACCTATAGGATTGATAGTGTCTATAGGAAGTTGTCCTAGGTAAACCAAATACTTTTTATGACTTGAGATGGATATTCACTTGAGAATAATCCTAACACACTTGAGTCAACATTTCTTATCTAGCTTACCAAGATAAAATAATGTTAGTTAGATAATCCCAAACATGTAGTACACCATGAATTCCTTAAACAATAGATGAGTAGACCCCAGTTGGTATACAATACATGGTAGTCCAAAGAGAGGATACAACCATAAGGAAGATATCCTATTGGAAGATGTGTACCAACAAATGTTATGGTTAAGTAAGAATTATCCAGACTTGAAATAGGAGTGATATCAAGTAATAAAGATAAGTAAAGTAGGAAGATAGCATACTAGAATAGGTATACCAAGACAAGTAATAGGAAGGTAAAATTCACCCAACTTGTGAAAACAACTAATAGCATGTGATAAATATAATTTGTATGAGGTAGTGTAGACCATGATGAGTTAATCATGGGAGGTAAGAATAAAATTTGTCTACTTACATGGTAGAGTTGCTAATCATATATGATTCACCTGAGAATCGTTATGTGATGGACTAGAACCTTATAATTAATTAAGAGGAGTACAATAAGAAGCCAAGTGCAAAACAATAGTGCAAGATTTGTGTTCCAAAACCATGGGAACTGTGTCAAGTACATCAGAACCCTAGTTATATGGTAAGAACATATGGAAGTATATGAGCTATATTTCCATAGTTATGTGTTTAGTGTAGCAATGTTAGAACCTAGACATATCATGTGAGATAGTCCTCAATAAAATGAAGGTTAAGTAGTACTTCCAAAGAAAATTAGGTTAACCTTAACCATCCCAAACCACTTTGTTTCAAGTTTATCTTATTGTAAATGTGCAATTAAGGTAAAGGTTGAGACAAATAGTAGAATCCCATATATTTGTGCTAAGTATCACGATATAAACCTATCTTATGTGGTGTTATATACTACACATCTCAGACTGATGTTTAGAGATGTCTTACTCAACTATTATATTCAGGTATAAGATGGTGTGTAATATATGCACAAAGCTGAATCTTCTTGGATTTTATTGGATTTTCATTGTTTGACTAGATCCATACATAGAGTTTAACTTTGATATGCAAGTGCATGTTGCAATATCAAGTTCTTACTTGATGCTATAGATCTAGAGGGTAATGGTATTCGTGTGAGGAAGTGACGAATTCTGGAAGATTCCGAAGACAAGATGAAGGTTCATCAGAGAAAGGAAGCAAAGTTGTGGGAAGTAACCACAATACTCTGAAGATAGTACAAATCAAAACTCATGCTTTGCCTCAACAGAGGAGTACTTTAGTACATAAGAAGCATAAAGGTAAGAAACATGATGATTATGGTGAAGCTGAAGCAGATCCATAGTCAACATAAAAGAGGGAATGCATGGGAAATCACTTAGGATACTATATTCATAGTGTCAGCTAGTGGTTTTCTTGCAAAATAAACCCTGAATGAAGGAAGATGATATATGAAACCATAGCAGATATAAGAAGACCATAGTTGATATCATAAGACCACAATTAGTATTGGAGCAATACTGCGAGATAAAGTAGAAGATGTCTCGTTCAGTTAATCAGAACCTATAATAGAATCCATTTTAGATAACAAATAGCCATAATTGATATCAAGTAGTCCACCATTGGATTATTTGTACCAAGAAGTTTTGAACAAATAAAATTTTGTTAGCCAAATAACAATGACCTATAATCATTTAGTCGAAGGATTCACATTGGATGTCCACAATTGAGTGTATACACCACAAACATTCTTCGTGAGACTTTTAGAAAAGTATAAACCATAAGTTAGAACCAGACCAATATTCTAACCATAAGTCCAATGGTTGGAAGAAAAGGAGTTGAAGACCATAAGAAAACTCTAAAGGGGTAGAGTAAAGATTGAGTTGGCTGTATAATAACTCAATATTTTGAGCAAGATAGTTGATGAAGGTCTGAACTGAGAGGAAGCTCGATCTTATTTTCATAAGATTGTTGAACACTACTTTCAGAAGGATGTCAGACCAGAAGCCGAGGTTTATATCTCGAGGAAGTAAGAAGTGGACTATAACTTGAGAAAGTGAGTAATATTTACTCAGAAGTATGAAAGCTCAAGTAAATCAAGCATAAAGAAGTTGGACGAAGAAAATACCATAGACCAAATACAGTTCAAGAAGGCCAAAGATTGAAGTAGATTGACCATACCAAAACTAAAGTCTATTTGAAAGATTCCTTTCATGGAACCTAATTAACCCAAAATAGTTATAGGTATCAACTATAAACCATGATTGGATGGACTAAATGAGTCTAATCCATTCTTAAGGAAATAAACCATCATGACCATTTCCATGGTCAGTACCTTACCAAATACCATTATTGCAGTTTTGGTAGTAAGGGAAAAACAAAGATCTATTTTATCAAATAGGAGAATTTCATCCAATTAGTCCTCAATTAAGACTGTCAGGACAAGAAGAAGTCCCAATCATTGAATATTCGAGGAAACAAGCTTATAATATTGGAGGAAATCATGGAAGTAAAGGAAGTAATAGTTGTTTGATGTCAAACACTAATGGATTCCAGGAAGAATCTGGACAAGGGATATATTCAATTATATACAGTGAGATCACCACGGAGTTCGAGAAAAGTCATAGTCTGCACAAGTCAGATCCACACTTCGGAAACGTGAGAGAGATCAAACTTCGAGGATGAAGTTTAGTTTAAGAGGTAGAGACTGTAATATCCCAGGTATTGGGGTTACAAAAATAGAGGAAACAGATGTGTGCATTGCATTCATGCATAGAAAATCTGGGGAATTTTCGCGCTTTAAAGTAAAACAGATCACATGATATCGAAGTTTCACTTGACCTTGGTGGAATTGAAGTAGCCCATCAAGTCAAGCGCTATAAACCTCAAAGTGACTTTGCTAAAACCTTGCTTTGGGTAGAGATAGTTTGAACTAAGGGGTTAGATCAAATGGAACTAATAATCAACACAACAACACTTTACTCAATGATCAATTGCTTGATCTTATAAAAGATTATAATATGGTAATCCTTGCCACAACATATGAACATCCATTTAATTGGAAATCAAGTAACAATAATTGAAGTAACTATTCCTAGCTTATCTTTTCCATGTCTTAAACTAATCCTTGATCCTACCATGAACCTCATGGTATTTATTTTACTTCATCCGTGGAAGCAAGACAAGGAGATCCAACCAAGGAATATATATCTTTCTCTATTCCAAATTATTATGCATTAAACCTAGAGAGGTGAGAGTTCTATATTAATTATTAAAGAAGCAATAACCAACATTGAGCTAAACCTTGGATATACATCCAAGTAGTCAAATCATCATCTTTAAGAGTAACCCTAGGATATTATTCAAGAAATTCCTAGAAAGAGAAACCGTTTATTTTAAACATAAATATTGATGATCACATCAATTCCTATGGAGCCTAACCTTAAGTTAGTATTGAATTTCTGCCCAAATGGGAGAGACCATTATACCAACCTTAGCCTTACCCAATTAAGAGTCAAGGACAATTCTTGAACTAAAGCATTAGGACCTAAACCATTTCACTTTGAAATGATGTGATAGCCTAATATCACATGGAATAATACCTTGTCCATAACTTGATAAAGTAAGGGGGAGATTAATTCAACCAAGATAGTCAAGTGGAGTTTTAGACTTGATGCCTATTCAGATATTGTGAGTACACCATAAAACCTAGAATCACCATTCCTAAATGAGAGAGCTCAAGCTTTGGTGTTATACTCAAGATAGATGAGGCAACACTTGAAATGGAGGGAGAGAACTATCCATCTATCCTGATGATTAAATCATCATTCCTTGAGAATAATCATAAGTAATTATCTCAGGCATTCTCCTGGGATATAAATCTAATGAGATAACCACCTAAGGAATTATAAGAGAAGTACTATACCTAGCTATTCAAGTCAACACTTGATATTGGGAGTGAGAAACCAAATTCATCAGATATACCTTAGAAAGCCCAGCCTTGATCATTATAAATTAGGTGATGATCATAAACCCTAAGAACTTGAGGTAAGAATATTAAGAACAAGTCGATCATGCCTAAACCATGATCATGCTCTTGAGATATGTGAGGATAAGTTAAACCTACTAGAATAAGTAGATCTCATTCCCACATGAAATTAAAGGAAGATAACTAGTAAGCAACCCTAGGCTTATATCCTAACCTTAACTTGTGAACCACTTGGTAATCACAATTAGAATCTTATCACATCAATATTTCATTCATTCATCAATTAAAGAACCTAAGAAAACCTTAGAGTTAAACTCTATACTTAATATGGTGAGAAACCATCCATCCATATGACCAAAGTTAACTATAAAAAGAGCTATAACCAATGTAGTTACTTTAATGATAAATTAAGAACATAATAGAAATCTATGGGTATAAGATGAAACCAATTCTCAAGTCCTTAGTAATTAAAGGAGAACCACAACTATTAAGCAAGTAAACCCTCTTGCCATGAATAGTGGTGACTAAACCCTAAGCTATACCTCACTCCTAGTTTATGTATCACTATGGTGATCATAATATAAACCTAGGCCATAACTGAGATTCAAACCAATTGCCACTAGGTAAATATCAATAGAACCCTAGTATGGCACATTAATAAAATCTTAAGTTATAATTATTAAACCTGGGATACATCTTATGAATAAGACCATAAGTGGTATTATCAACCACTTACCTATATGATTAAGCCCCAACCTTGAGGAGAGTAATATTTACTCTAGGTATTTCAAAGGATTAAGAGACCATAACACTAACGATAGTTATAATATGGGTTATCATCAAATCTACACAACCTTAATAAAATGTAGCTCACATGAAATAATATGCAAGAGACCAATTTCTCAAATAGAAACCAAACCCTAAGAACAATCTCTGAAATACTTTGGGTTGAAAGCATCAACCATAATCATTCAAAATAAAATTGATACACAAGATAAGAGAAATTAAAATAGTGCATAAAAAAATCATGCTTAATTAAAAATTTACAATAAAGCTCACTTATGTCAAATGGTTATTCCAGAATAACTCAGAAATACAAAGGCCCTTTATTTAGTCATAAAATGTTCACAGTATAATTACCTGCAGGGTATAAAAATAATTTGAATTGGATTTATAAACAGAATTCAAAACACTAAAAAAAAGAAAAAGAAAACAGAAAAGAAAATAAGAGAGAAGAGAGGCTTACCGGATGGGCCACCGCAGCCCAGCACCACAACCCACTAAGCAGCCCAGCAGCAGCCCGCATTCCTGCCAAAACGTAGCCCAACTTCAGCCCATACCTCTTCGTTGAAAAATCAACGAGAGGAGCTCGTCCTCATCCCCTCCGAGCGCAGGAGGCCACGGCGACGCCGTGATCGTCTTCCCCTTCGTGCTGTCGACCTCCCCGTGCTCCAAACCGTGACGAGGCTCGCCTCTGGAGCCCTATAAATACCCCACGATGAACCCTAGCTTCGGTTTGCTTCCTCCTCGTCTAAATTTCCTCCATACCGGAACCTAGCTCGCCGGTCACCATTAACGCCGGCAATTGAAGCCTTCCCTATCCATGCCAAGCACACCACCGTGACCACCATACTCGACTTGCTACGCTCACGGAAGGAATCGAGCCGCCGTGATCAAAATCGACGCCGACGAGCTCATCTTCCCGAAGGCCGGTGACATCAAATTCCGGCGAACTAGACCCCGGCGAGCTTCTCCGACCACATCATCGAGTTCCTGGTAATTTCCTGAGTCCTCTGGAAGTCTCGCCTTGCTCGATTCATCGCCGTAGCCTCGCCGTAGCATCCATCCGTGACTCGCCGCCGCCGCACCTCACCGTCGAGCGAGCTCCGGCGATCCAAAGTCAGCGGCGCCGCCACCACGCGGTCCGTCTCCCTTTCCTGATTCCGTCGAGCACGCGCACGCCCTCGCGGGACCACGGGAACGCCGGCAACGTCGGCAACTAGCCGTCGGCCAGGAGCTCCACTGGCCACGTCGTCAAATTTGACCCAGTCAACTGCAATGTGGCAGCTGACGTGGCTTGGGTCCACCAGTCAGTCCCTTATGGGTAGAATAGCCCGGGTAGATTTAGGATTTCCCATTTAAATTTCAATTCACTAATTACTGCAACTTTACAAATTCATATAAAATTCATTATAACTCAGAAAAAGGTAAATAATATATCAAAATTCTTAGAAAAGAAAAATCTATCCAATAAAAATATAAAATGAAATTTTTATTTTTAATAAAAATTTAATTGTTTTAAACTTGATAATTAAGTCTTTTTCTTTTATTCTTAATTTAATTAAAATTCAATAATTAGGAAAATTTTCCAAATTAAATAGAAACCAGTAAATAAATAAAGAAAACTTTAAAACTAATTTTCTTTATTAAGAACTTATTAAATCCTTATTAGGAGGATTTAAAACCCTATATAATAATTACCTTAATTATTAATTGTTTAAAAATAATAAAATGCCAAATCCAATATTATTTTTATTTCCATGTTACTAATAACTTCAACTTTACCATGAAGTTATTAATCATAGAATTAAATTGTAAATAGCAAACCCTAAATTCCACATGGGATGATATTACAACCCTATCATTTCATGTGACTCGTAAAACCCTAAATTAATTAGGAACCCTAGTTCCATTATTACATGTGAACCCTAAATTGCTTCTAACCTAAACCCTAGGTTAGAACATATGATCATGGTACCTTCTTTCAAATCATAGAACCATAGTAGCAAATAAATACTTGTCTTGGCCACATAAAATGTTGAAGACCTATCACTAATATATGGGTATCCCAAGTGTTCATCTTCATCAGACCTAAAGAATCAAGTAGGGTCAACCAAGTGTAAACCCTAGATCCTATTACCAAAGCCATCATCCATATTCATTCCTACTTAGCATCACACCAATGTGATGAACCTCGAGAGCAACTATGCCAAACCCTGAGCATTACCTAACCATATTCCACTAAACCCTACTAGTATTGGATATTTATCAACCATCCTATTCAGGAGCCAATTACTCCTTACTTAATAGAACCAACAGTAAAACCTAGACCACTTCAACCCTAATTGATATACTTCTTATTATTTAAGAAGCATGTTCTTCAAAAGTTATTCTTTTGAAGAAAATAAGGAATCATCATCAACCACGCTTATAAGGACCTATAAACCCTAGCTAGCTATCACCAGCAAGATGAACCCACCATAATAACAACCATGTATAACTAATTGCTTAAGTTGCTTATACTTAAGTAAAACCATTCAAGCCTAGTTGCTAATGCATCCAACCTTGTTAGGATCCATCTAATATCTACTCAAGAACTAATGAGAACTATAGTTAACCATAGAACCCCACCAACCTAATTACCACACTTGTTCTTTATCAAAGCACATGTTCTTCAAAAGTTATTCTTTAAAAGTATATGATAACCAATCATTAACCATGCCATACAGTACTAAAACTGACCACTGTTCTTTACTTGTTAACATTATGCCAATTATCATTCTTTGTGTGCTCAATTGATTATTATGCTTTACTATCTACCTGTTTATAATACCAAGTAATCACACCTGAATAAGAACCTTGTATGTGAATCACTCTAAAAGGGCAACACACCCTGAACCAATCATTACAACTTACTAATCCTAAATCATCCGGGTTAGATCACGCTTAGAGCGATTGCATCTCATACTTATGCATTATTGCATCCTTTCCAATCTTTTAAACATCGTCCTTACCGGACGATGATGCTATTTCAGAATTTGGAGTTATTGTGTATCGAAGACCCTGTCTGCATAAACTTGCAGTCAAGAAAGGCAAGTTCATCACTTGCTCATGTCATTTGAGTATTTCTATGAAATTACTTGCAAAGTACTATGGTTATCACTATTGCATAAAAACCAAAACCACTACTTTCATAACTATGAATATGACTATGTGGTGGGCAATGGAACCATGGATTGTGTTGATATGGTGGAGGTTCCATTGCAAGGGTTTATATCCATCTAGGATTAAACAACAAATGTCGCCAGTGATTCTTGTGCCGTAATACCCGTGTTAACCATAAGATCTGGAATGGGACGGACTAGTCAATTGTATTTCCACCTCTCGTACATCAACGGATGCGCTTACCGTAGCGGTTGTGTACCGGCGGAACAACTCGGAGGGTGGGGATCCCACTCTAATTCCCCACGGTAATGCAATGCTTACCGTAGCGGTTGTGTCTTGCGGAACAACCGGAGGGTGGGGATCCCACTCTAATTCCCCACGGTAATGCGGTCTATGATGGGTTGCGGCTGCCGGCGAAGGAGTTTATGGTAGAGCCCAGAACTGTTGTCGTGGTCGGGGTCCACCCTGAAATTACGGGAATAATGGGACCGGCGAGGACCCAGGGTCGGGGTTTGCAACAAAGGGAGGGTGTGCGAGGTAGCGGAGGAATATGATTGGTTATGACCTTATACCGGGCCTCACACCATAGGAAGTGTGGACGGGTTGCGCGCCCGGTTGGCACCAAGGTTAAGATCTCTTATGGGTAAAGCAACACACCTCTGCAGAGTGTAAAGAACCGTGACTGTCACTCCCTGTTCCGGGATATGGAGCTACGAACAGCTGCCGGAAAGGAACTCCATGAAGTTCTAGTAAACCGGTGAAGGCTGACGGACATAGTTCTTCCGAATAAAAGCAACCTTTTGAAGAAATGGTTATGAAAACTTGCATTGGTATTAGACTTTCTGGTCTAATGCTGTTGCTAGTGCATTAAACACCTCTTTCCTATAATGAACTTGTTGAGTACGCTCGTACTCATCCCACTCTTAAATCCCTTGCTTAGATATGAAGACATCGAAGGAGGATCTGTAGTGCAACTCAAAGGCCGAGGAGTCAATAATTACTTCAAGGGACAAGACCCTGCCAGAGGAGTCAGATACCACATCCAGCAAGGAGAAAACCTAGATTGGCAATAGAAAGGAACTAGCTTCCTAAACCCAGCTCCTATTTAGCTAGAATCTATTCATAGCCCTATAGCTAGTCAAATACTCTACAAATAGAGTTCGTGATAGGATTAGACTACGAGTCGTTCTTCTGGAGTTTATTTGCAGATTTACCTCATTGTAAAGTAGGAGGCTGTGCTGATCTTATGTAACAAAGTCTATATGTAATTCTATAGACATGACTTGGACCTGCATATGTTTCTGTTGTACCACTCTGAGCGATATAATACTAGTGGAACGGTGTTTCATTGGTATTATATCAGACTTGCATACTACACCATGCAGTGGTATGCCGGGTCACCACACTTTGGGAGCATTGAATAAATCTATTTGGTTTTGGCAAACTTAGCATTGGTCAATAGCAACAACACTTTGAGGTTTAAGTAGAAGAGAGAAATACATGTAGTTGTTTCATTGTCTTCCTTTCTTGTTAGCTCATAGCTTATTATTCTGAAGTTAAATTTGTTTGTGCTTACAAGGAAGATGCATGATTGTTTCTATCACATGTATATTTGTTTGTTTCCCTCGACTC
The DNA here is from genome assembly GCF_022539505.1 of Lolium rigidum. Classification (NCBI taxonomy): domain Eukaryota; kingdom Viridiplantae; phylum Streptophyta; class Magnoliopsida; order Poales; family Poaceae; genus Lolium; species Lolium rigidum. The sequence goes on from NC_061508.1 coordinate 262,378,942, forward strand.
TTATGCTTGCTAATTAACCTTGCTAGCCAAAGACCTGTACTGAGAGGGAATACTTCTCATGCATCCAAACCTTAACCCAAACCTATGTCATTTGTGTCCACCATAACTACCTACTACATGGTATTTCCTGCCATTCCAAGTAAATACTTCGTGTGCTACCTTTAAATAATTCAAAATTTACTATCTCTTATTTGTGTCAATGTTTTATAGCTCATGAGGAAGTATGTGGTGTTTTATCTTTCAATCTTGTTGGGCAACTTTCACCAATGGACTAGTGGCTTCATCCGCTTATCCAATAATTTTGCAAAAAGAGCCGGCAATGGGATTCCCGAGTCCCAAATTAATTAACCTAAATAGACACTCCTCCATGGTATGTGATTGTTGGACGGCACCCGAAGGATTCGGTTAGCCATGGCTTGTGTAAGCAAAGGTTGGCGGGAGTGTCATCATAATAAAACTAAAATAAAAGGGCACTCCTTCATGATATGAGATTGTTGGCAGGCACCCGAGGATTCGGTTAGCCATGGTTTGTGAAAGAAAGGTTGGAAGGAGTGCCACACAAAAATAAAAATAAAATGGGAGCCGCTCTTTGAAGGTTTGTCTGGCAAGGGTGTTAGAGTACCCGCTACCAGTCGTTGACAACAACAAACACCTCTCAAAATGTTACTTTCATTCTCTTTATATGATTTCAAAACTGAAAAAGCTCTAGCACATGATTTAATCCCTGCTTCCCTCTGCGAAGGGCCTATCTTTTACTTTATGTTGAGTCAGTAAACCTATTTCCCTCCATCTTAAGCAAGCATTTGAGTTGTTGTGATCAAACCATTATATTGTGATTTACCTCATCATGTCTTTTACCTTTCCTTGTTTAGTACAAGTTTTATCTGAATGAATATAGCTTTGAAAGTTATCAATGATCATGAGGAGATTATTATGATTGAATATGCAAGTTGTGCCATATAAACTTTAACATAAGAGCGCTGCTCGATAGATAAGTATAACCTGTTAACTGTTCTTTGACCAAGAACGAAGTTTGCCATCACCAACTAAGATTTCTTATGCACCTTTATTTGTGATTACATTATACTTGTTTCAGGTTGAATTATATGAGGGAGTTGTTTACTAGAATGTCTTGTGTGAATGAATATGATGCTTCTTGTCCATGTTTTATTTATCGACTCTTCACTCCATAAACATGTGGACCTGTTTACCGAGTTCAGTTTCGCTTGGGGACAAGCGAAGTCTAAGCTTGGGGGGAGTTGGTACGTCCAATTTGCATCACTATTTTATATCATAATTTGCTGTCATTCATTGATATATTTCATATTTGGAGATGATACTTATGTTATTTCATCTATTTTGCATGATTCATGATTATTGGAGGATCGCGCACCGGGGTCAGGATTCTGCTTGGAAAAAGCGCCGTCGAAATGCAATATTTCGGAAGATCAACAGTTGACGGAAATTATATGAAAAATCCTATTTTTCCAGAAGATGAAGGGAGCCAGAAGGGGGAGCCGAGGGGACCCGAGGTGGGCCCACCTCATAGGCCGGCGCGGCCCAAGGCCTGGCCGCGCCGCCCTGTGAGGAGGGGGCCCACAGCCCCCTCTCGCCTCCTTTTCTTCGCGAACTTCTTCGTCCAGAAAACCTAAGCTCCAGGGAATAGTCGTGAAGAGTCACAGCCACCTCTGCGGGGCGGAGAACACCAGAGAGAAAAGAGCTCTCCGGCAGGCTGAGATCCGCCGGGGAAATTCCGTCCCGGAGGGGGAAATCGACGCCATCGTCACCGCCATCGAGTTGGACATCATCTCCATCACCATCATCATCATCTCCATCATCATCACCGCCGTCTCCATCGCTGCACATCGTCACCGCTGTAACAATTTGGGTTTGATCTTGATTGTTTGATAGGGGAAACTCTCCCGGCGTTGATTTCTACTAGTTATTGATGCTATTGAGTGAAACCGTTGAACCAAGGTTTATGTTCAGATTGTTATTCATTATCATATCACCTCTGATCATGTTCCATATGATGTCTCGTGAGTAGTTCGTTTAGTTCTTGAGGACATGGGTGAAGTCTAAATGTTAGTAGTGAAGTATGGTTGAGTAATATTCAATGTTATGATATTTAAGTTGTGGTGTTATTCTTCTAGTGGTGTTGTGTGAACGTCGACTACACGACACTTCACCTTTATGGGCCTAGGGGAATGCATCTTGTACTCGTTTGCCAATTGCGGGGTTGCCGGAGTGACAGAAACCTAAACCCCCATTGGTATATCGATGCAGGAGGGATAGCAGGATCTCAGAGTTTAAGGTTGTGGTTAGATTTATCTTAATTACTTTCTTGTAGTTGCGGATGCTTGCAAGGGGTATAATCACAAGTATGTGTTAGTCCTAGGAAGGGCGGTACATTAGCACAGGTTCACCCACACAACACTTATCAAAACAATGAAGATTAATTAGCCGTATGTAGCGAAAACACTAGACTAAAATCCCGTGTGTCCTCGAGAACGTTTGGTCATTATAAGTAAACAAACCGGCTTGTCCTTTGTGCTAAAAAGGATTGGGCCACTCGCTGCAATTGTTACTCTCGCACTTTACTTACTCGTACTTTATTCATCCGCTACATCAAAACCCCCGAATACTTGTCTGTGAGCATTTACAGAGAATCCTTCATCGAAACTGCTTGTCAACACTTTCTGCTCCTCGTTGGGATCGACATTCTTACTTATCGAAGATACTACGATACACCCCCTATACTTGTGGGTCATCAGGTTGCCGGAGTGACAGAAACCTAAACCCCCGTTGGTATATCGATGCAGGAGGGATAGCAGGATCTCAGAGTTTAAGGCTGTGGTTAGATTTATCTTAATTACTTTCTTGTAGTTGCGGATGCTTGCAAGGGGTATAATCACAAGTATGTATTAGTCCTAGGAAGGGCGGTGCATTAGCATAGGTTCACCCACACAACACTTATCAAAACAATGAAGATTAATTAGCCATATGTAGCGAAAGCACTAGACTAAATTCCCGTGTGTCCTCAAGAACGTTTGGTCATTATAAGTAAACAAACCGGCTTGTCCTTTGTGCTAAAAAGGATTGGGCCACTCGCTGCAATTATTTCTCTCGCACTTTACTTACTCGAACTTTGTTCAACTGCTACATCAAAACCTCCTGAATACTTGTCTATGAGCATTTACGGTGAATCTTTCATCGAAACTGCTTGTCAACACCTTCTGCTCCTCGTTGGGTTCGACACTCTTACTTGCTGAAAAAATACTACGATACACCCCCTATACTTGTGGGTCATCAAGACTATTTTCTGGCGCCGTTGCCGGGGAGTGAAGCGCTATTGGTAAGTGGAATTGGTAAGGGAAACTTTTACTGTTAGTGCTGATTTTATTTCTGCCTGCTGCTATAATTCATTATGGAGAGATCTTCGCTTGAATTTTTATTTGGAAAATCTACTACTACTGCAAAGGTAGTGGATGAGGCGCCAGGTGAGGAAGAGGTTCCATACAAAATACCTATGAAAATTATTGAACGTGTTGTGGATAACCGTTATACAGGGGATGGGACTGTCCATCCTGGAGATCATTTCCTGTTCTTACATGAATTATGCGGTTTATTCAAGTGTGCAGGTATTGCTATGGATGAAGTGAGGAAGAAACTATTCTCTATATCGATGTCTGGTAAAGCGGCGCATTGGTATAATTACTGGATGATGGGGATTCTCTTGAATGGAATGATATTGTGCCCCGATTTTATTCTACGTTCTATCCTCCAAGTGAAATTCACAAAGACCGGAACCGCATATATAATTTTTGGCCTCATGATGGAGATAGTATCGCCCAAGCGTGGGGGAGATTGAAGTCTTTAATGCTCAAATGCCCCATTCATGAGCTTCCTGGTAATGTTATCATTGATAATTTCTATGCAAGACTTTCTTTTCAAGACAAGACCTTGCTGGATACTTCTTGTCCTGGATCATTTACACGCAACAAAGAAGAGTTTAAAAGGGACCTTCTTAATCGGATCTAGGAGAATACTGAAGGATGGGAGAAAGAAAAAGATAGAGAATCAGGTATAAATTATGATTATAAATGCATTGAAGCTTCTATGGATACTGATAAATTTTGTAATATGAGTGCTACTTATGGTCTTGATTCTCAAGTTGCTACAAATCTTTATAAAGCTTTTGCCTCTCATTATGAATTGCCTAAGAAGAATTTTGATAAGTATCATGAACCGTATAAAGATAAAATTGATTCATCTATAAATAAATGTGTTGTAGTTGAAACTGTTGATCATGTTATTCCTGAAGCTTATATTGAAATTTCCCTGCTAAAATAAAGGAGTACTCTGTTATAAATAGTGCGGTTAATAAAAGTGAAAAGAAACCTATAGAACCTGAAGAGCAAATAAAAGTTGAACATGTTATTGCAATAGTTAAAGATCTTGTGACTGAGAATGTGGAAGATGGTCATAATATTTTCTGTGAAGATGCTTCTAATATTGTTTCACATCCTAATAAGTCTAGGAAAACTAGTGTTCCTATGCTATCGGTTAGAATTGGTGATCATTGTTATTATGGTTTATGCGATATTGGTGCAAGTATTAGTGCTATTCCTTATGAGCTTTACACGGAGATCATGCATGAAATTGGTTCCTGTGAACTTGAAGATATTGATGTGGTTATTAGGATAGCTAATAGAGAAACTATCTCTCCAATTGGTATTGTCCGAGATGTGGAAGTTCTATGTGGTAAGATTAAATATCCTGCTGACTTTTTGGTACTTGGTTCTGCTGCTAGTAAGCATTGTGCTATCATTTTTGGTAGACCTTTTCTAAATACTTGTGGAGCTGTTATAGATTGCAAGAAAGAGAAAATTGTGACTAAATTTGCTGGTGAATCTTATGAGTTTAACTTCTCTAAATTTGCCAAAACTCCTTATAAAGTTGATTTGCCTAATAATGATTTTAGAGTAGAACAGTGTGCATCTATTGCTCTTGCTCCTAATAATCCTTTGCAGCAACATTTGGAGAATAGTGAGAGTGAAGTCTTTAGGGAAGAAAGAAATGAGCTTGATGAAATTTTCCTTCGTCAACCTATTCTTAAACATGATTTGCCGGTAGAAGATCTAGGTACAACACTACCACCAAAGGAAGATCCTGTTTTTGATTTAAAGCCATTACCTGATAATCTTAAATATGCTCATATTGATGATAAGAAAATATATCCTGTTATTATTAGTTCTAAGCTTTCAGAGTCCGAGGAAGAAAGGTTATTGGAAATATTGAAGAAACACCGAGGAGCAATTGGCTACACTCTTGATGACTTGAAGGGGATTTCTCCCTCTATTTGCCAACATGCCATTAATATGGAAGATGATGCAAAGCCTGTTGTTGAACATCAGCGTTGTCTAATTCCTAAGATGAAGGATGTGGTAAGAAATGAGGTATTAAAACTTCTTGAAGCTGGTATTATATATCCTATTGCTGATAGTAGATGGGTTAGTCCTGTGCATTGTGTTCCTAAGAAAGGAGGAATGACTGTTGTACCTAATGATAATGATGAGCTCATCCCTCAAAGAGTAGTTGTGGGGTATAGAATGTGCATTGATTATCGAAAAGTTAATAAGGTTACTAAGAAAGATCATTGCCCCTTACCTTTTATTATTGATCAAATGTTAGAAAGGTTATCTAAAAATACTCATTTTTGCTTTCTTGATGGATATTCTGGGTTTTCACAAATTGCTGTTAAAACTAAGGATCAAGAGAAAACCACTTTCACTTGTTCCTATGGAACTTATGCTTATAGACGTATGCCTTTTGGTTTATGTAATGCTCCTGCTACTTTTCAAAGATGCATGTATGCTATTTTTCATGGCTTCTGCGAAAATATTATAGATGTATTCATGGATGTTTTTTCTGTCTATGGGAATTCTTTTGATAATTGCTTGCGGAACCTTGATAAAGTTTTGCAGAGGTGTGAAGAAACTAACCTTGTTCTTAATTGGGAGAAATGCCACTTTATGGTTAATGAAGGAACTGTATTGGGACATAAAATTTCCGAGAGAGGTATTGAAGTTGATAGAGCTAAAGTTGAAGCAATTGAGGAGATGCCCTATCCTAGGGATGTTAAAGGTATTCGTAGTGTTCTTGGTCATGCTGGGATTTATAGGAGATTTATTAAAGACTTCTCCAAGATTTCAAAACCTCTTACTAATCTTCTTCAAAAAGATGTACCTTTTGTTTTTGATGATGATTGTAAGGAAGCTTTTGAAACTCTAAAGAAAGCCTTAACAAGTGCTCCTATAGTTGAACCTCCTGATTGGAACTTACCTTTTGAAATTATGTGTGATGCTAGTGATTTTCTTGTAGGCGCTTGTTCTTGGACAGCGAGTAGATAAAAAACTGAATGTTATTCATTATGCTAGCAAAACTCTTGATGCTGCTCAAAGAAATTATGCTACCACTGAAAAAGAATTGTTAGCTGTATTCTTTGCTTGTGACAAGTTTAGATCCTATATTGTTGATTCAAAAGTTACAATTCATACTGATCATGTTGCAATTAGATACCTAATGCAAAAGAAAGATGCTAAGCCAAGGCTTATTAGATGGGTGCTTCTGTTGCAAGAATTTGATTTGCATATTATAGATAGGAAAGGTGCTGATAATCCTGTTGCTGATAATTTTTCTAGATTGGAAAATATTGTTTATGATCGTGTTCTGTTAATGATAGTTTTCCAAATGAACAATTGGCTGTAATAAAGGTGAGCTCGCGAGATAGTCCTTGGTATGCTGATTATGCTAACTTTATTGTTTCCAAGTACTTGCCTCCAACCTTTTATCGCTCAAGCAAAGGAGGAAATTCTTTTATGACTTGAGGCATTATTTTTGGGATGACCCACACTTATATAAAGAAGGAGTGGATGGTATTCTGCGAAGATGTGTTCTCGAATATGAACAACAAGAGATATTGAGTAAATGTCATGGTAGTGCTTATGGAGGACATCACGCCGGAGATAGAACCGCGCAAAAGGTTTTACAATCAGTTTTTTATTGGCCAACTCTCTTCAAAGATGCAAGAAGGTTTATTTTATCTTGTGATGAATGTCAAAGGGTTGGTAATATCTCCAGACGCAATGAAATGCCTATGAATTATACTCTTGTTATTGAACCATTCGATTGTTGGGGATTTGACTTCATGGGACCTTTCCCTTCTTCAGAAGGTAACACTCATATACTTGTTGCCGTTGATTATGTTACTAAATGGGTGGAAGCCATACCCACAAAAAGTGCTGATGGTGAGACCTCTTTAAGAATGCTGTTAGATAATATTTTTCCTAGATTTGGAGTTCCTAGATATCTCATGAATGATGGAGGTTCTCATTTTATTCATGGTGGTTTTAGAAAAACTCTTGCTAAATATGGTATTAATCATAGGATTGCTTCCGCTTACCATCCTCAAACTAGTGGGCAAGTAGAATTATCAAATAGAGATATTCAATCTATCTTGCAAAAGACTGTTAATAAATCTAGAAAGAATTGGGCTAGTAAATTGAAGGAAGCACTATGGGCTTATAGAACTGCTTATAAAAATCCCATGGGTATGTCACCTTATAAAATGGTTTATAGGAAAGCTTGTCATTTACCTTTAGAGCTAGAGCACAAAGCTTATTGGGCTGTAAGAGAACTAAATAAAGATCCTAAACTAGCCGGTAAGAAGAGATTGTTACAATTGAGTTCTCTAGCTGAATGGAGAAGTGAAGCTTATGAAAATGTTAAACTCTTTAAAGAGAAAGTTAAGAAATGGCATGATAGAAGAATTATCAAAAGAGAATTTAATGTTGGGGATAAAGTCCTATTGTATCGGTCTCGTCTCAGATTTTTTGCAGGGAAATTACTCTCAAAATGGGAAGGACCATATGTCATTGTGGAGGTGTATCGTTCAGGAGCAATTAAAATTAAATCTCTGCAAGGCGATGCCACACAAGTGGTGAATGGACAAAGACTCAAGCATTATATGTCTGGTGATTCTTATAATGAAGATGTTGATGTTATTCGAGTGGTGACTCCGGAAGCTTTCATCAAAGGTCAAATTGACAGTCCGGCAGAGTTCGACTCTGAATAGGTAACAGTACTGGTAATAAAAAGTTCGCGTTTTACTTTTCGAACAATGTTTTTGCTGTTTTTGGAAAATATGAAAAATTACGAGATCGAAACAGAGTGGAGGAGACGCACAAGGGTGTGCTCTCATAGGCCGGCGCGGGCCCCAACCTGGCCGCGCCGCCCTATGAGGTGGGCCCCTCGTTGCTCCTCTCCGACTCTGGTTCGACCTAGTACTTTCCTTTTGTCGCAAAAATTTATTCTATATAATCCCCCGGACCTCTGGAGGTCCGTATATCGTTTTCTCGACGTGTTTTGTTTCGAGCTGTTTTCTGCCAGGATCTGTCTTTGATCTAGAAGCACCACGGCCTCCAACAACAAGGGCAAGGGGATTTTGGTGGAAGAAGTGATGAAGATGTCGTCAGAACGAGAGCAACAAGCTGTTGGAAGCAAGCAAATCTTGGTGGGATCTGTTGACACTCGACGTTCTTTTTCTCATAACTTGCAGGGACCCTTACCACCTGCACGAGCCTCGACTCTTTCCCTGTTTTGGAAGAAGCTTTACGGGTTACCGATGAGTTTTGTGATCATTACCGTGCTCTGAGAAGGGAAGTGGAGATACTTCAAGAGGAGAATCATCGACTTCGAAGAATGCTAGAGCGGTTCCTCACTCCCATCAGGGTCGTCCCATCATCACCACCACCGCCGAAGGAGTAATTCATCATCGGTATTGGCATCCCCTTGGTTTGTTCCAAGCTTGGGGGAGTGCCGCGGTATCACATCATCACTATCTTTTTACTTTTTTACTATCAAGTAGTGTCATCTCATGAGTAGGGAAGTTATCATATAAGATGGGTTGCAGTGTGGAAGTATCTCTCCTTAGTTGGTTGTCTATGTATCCTTTGGTGTGAGTTATCGTTATGGAATATTAATGAGAAGTCTTATCATTTACATATTGCACATCTTATTTTAGTTTGCAATCTTTATTATATGATTGATCTTGTTATTAGTATTGGTATCACTTTGGGAGCATTGAATAAATCTATTTGGTTTTGGCAAACTTAGCATTGGTCAATAGCAACAACACTTTGAGGTTTAAGTAGAAAAGAGAAATACATGTAGTTGTTTCATTGTCTTTCTTTCTTGTTAGCTCTTAGCTTATTATTCTGAAGTTAAAATTGTTTGTGCTTACAAGGAAGATGCATGATTGTTTCTATCACATGTATATTTGTTTGTTTCCCTCAACTCTTATGCTTGCTAATCAACCTTGCTAGCCAAAAACCTGTACTGAGAGGGAACGCTTCTCGTGCATCCAAACCTTAACCCAAACCTATGCCATCAGTGTCCACCATAACTACCTACTACATGGTATTTCCTGCCATTCCAAGTAAATACTTCGTGTGCTACCTTTAAAAAATTCAAAATTTACTATCTCTTATTTGTGTCAATGTTTTATAGCTCATGAGGAAGTATGTGGTGTTTTATCTTTCAATCTTGTTAGGCAACTTTCACCAATGGACTAGTGGCTTCATCCGCTTATCCAATAATTTTAAAAAAAGAGCTGGCAACGGGGTTCCCAGCCCCGATTAATTAACCTTCATAATTTTACAAATAGACACTCATCCATGGTATGTGATTGTTTGAAGGCACCCGAGGATTCGGTTAGCCGTGGCTTGAGAAAGCAAAGGTGGGGAGGAGTGTCATCTAAATAAAACTAAAATAAAAAGACATTCCTTCATGGTATGAGATTGTTGGAAGGCACCCGAGGATTCAGTTAGCCATGGCTTGTGAAAGAAAAGGTTGGAAGGAGTGTCAACCAAAAATAAAATTTTATGGGAGCCGCTCTTTGAGAGTTTGTCTGGCAAGGGGGTTAGAGTACCCACTACCATTCGTTGACAACAACAAACACCTCTCAAAATTTTACTTTTACGCTCTTTATATGATTTCAAAACTGAAAAAGCTCTAGCACATGATTTAATCCCTGCTTCCCTCTATGAAGGGCCTATCTTTTACTTTGTGTTGAGTCAGTAAACCTATTTCCCTCCATCTTACGCAAGCATTTGAGTTGTTGTGATGAAATCATTTATATTGTGATCTACTTAATCATGCCTTTTATTCTTCCTTGTTTAGTACAAGTTTTATCTGAATGAATATAGCTTTGAAAGTTATCAATGATTATGAGGAGATTATTATGATTGAGTATGAAAATTGTGCCATATAAGCTTTAACATAAGAGTGCTGCTCGATAGATAAGTACAATCTGTTAATTGTTCTCTGACCAAGAACGAAGTTTGCCATCATCAATTATGATTTCTTATGCACCTTTATTTGTGATCACCTTCTACTTGTTTCAAGTTGAGTTATATGAGGAAGTTGTTCACTAGAATGTCTTGTGTGAATTAATATGATGCTTCTTGCCCGTATTTGGTTTATCGACTCTTCACTCCATAAACATGTGGTCCTGTTTACCGAGTTCAGTCTCGCTTGGGGACAAGCGAAGTCTAAGCTTGGGGGGAGTTGATACGTCCATTTTGCATCACTATTTTATATCATAACTTACTGTTATTCATTGATATATTTCATATTTAGAGGTGATACTTATGTTATTTCATCTATTTTGCATGTTTCATGATTGTTGGAGAATCGCGCACCGGAGTCAGGATTCTGCTGGAAAAAGCGCCGTCAGAATGCAATATTTGGGAAGATCAACAATTGACGGAAACTATACAGAAAATCTTATTTTTCCAGAAGATGGAGATAGCCAAAAGGAGGAGCCGAGGAGGGCCGCCATGGGCCCCCCCCCATAGGCCGGCGCGGGCCCAGGCCTGGCCACGCCGCCATGCGGGGAGGGGGCCCACAGCCCCCTCTGGCCTCCTCTCCTTCGGGTACTTCTTCGTCCCGAAAACCTAAGCTCCAGGGGATAGTCGCGAAGAGTCATAGCCGCCTCTGCGGGGCGGAAAACACCAGAGAGAAAAGAGCTCTCCGGTAGGCTGAAATCTGCCGGGGAAATTCCCTCCCGGAGGGGGAAATCGACGCCATCGTCATCGTCATCAAGCTGGACATCATCTCCATCATCATCATCATCACCGCCATCTCCACCGCTGCACATCGTCACCGTTGTAACAATTAGGGTTGGATCTTGATTGTTTGATAGGGGAAACTCTCCCGGTATTGATTTCTACTTGTTATTGATGCTATTGAGTGAAACCATTGAACCAAGGTCTATGTTCAGATTGTTATTCATCATCATATCACCTCTGATCATATTCCATATGATGTCTCGTGAGTAGTTCGTTTAGTTCTTGAGGACATGGGTGAAGTCTAAATGTTAGTAGTGAATTATGGTTGAGTAATATTCAATGTTATGATATTTAAGTTGTGGTGTTATTCTTCTAGTGGTGTCATGTGAATGCCGACTACATGATACTTTACCTTTATGTGCCTAGGGGAATACATCTTGTACTCGTTTGCCAATTGCGGGGTTGCCGGAGTGACAGAAACCTAAACCCCCGTTGGTATATCGATGCAAGAGGGATAGCAGGATCTCAGAGTTTAAGGCTGTGGTTAGATTTATCTTAATTACTTTCTTGTAGTTGCGGATGCTTGCAAGGGGTATAATCACAAGTATGTGTTAGTCCTAGGAAGGGCGGTGCATTAGCATAGGCTCACCCACACAACACTTATCAAAACAATGAAGATTAATCAGCTATATGAAGCGAAAGCACTAGACTAAATTCCCGTGTGTCCTCAAGAACATTTGGTCATTATAAGTAAACAAACCGGCTTGTCCTTTGTGCTAAAAAGGATTGGGCCACTCGCTGCAATTATTAATCTCGCATTTTACTTACTCGTACTTTAATTATCTGCTATATCAAAACCCCCTGAATACTTGTATGTGAGCATTTACCGTGAATCCTTCATCAAAACTGCTTGTCAACACCTTCTGCTCCTCGTTGGGTTCGACACTCTTATTTATCGAAAATACTACGATACACCCCCTATACTTGTGGGTCATCAGGAACAAGACCAAGAATGTGTCCGAAAATGAGGTTGCCGATAGGTACAAAGACAAACTTTTTGACGACCTCATGGCACATTTCACTTTGCCAGATTTGGGATCGGAGTCTGAGATGGCCAAGCAGAGGGCGCTAGTGAAGAAATGGGCTCTTAAGAAGATGGGGGAACTTTTCCGGGGGTATAAGAACCGGTTATGGGCAGCTTATAAGGCCGATAAGAAGCCTCCATTATTCAAAAACTATCTAGCGAAGTAGGAGCATAACTGGGAAGAATTTGTGAAGTACAAAGAATCAGAGGAGGCTGTGAATCTGTCAAAGAAAAGAAAGAAGAATGCAAGCGAAAAGAAATATCACCATCATACGGGGCGAGGGGGCTACGAAGTAGCCATGCCTAAGTGGGGTGCACAAGAGGCTGCGATGAAGCGGAATGGGATCACTCCAGAACCAGAGCGAGAAGGATGGGACACTAGGGCTCGAAATTGGTTCCTTGGGCATGTCTGTGAGTATGACATGAAGACAGGGAACCTTGTTGAAAGTGACAGCAAGGTTAAGGTACCCAGGGAAAAATGGATTGAAGTGACAGCTGATATTAAAGCGGGAAAACTGAAGTTTTCTCCCGATAGAGAGAAAGACTTGCTGATGCTTGTCCTCGGTAATCCTGAAAAGGAGGACGAACAAGAGGCTTCGGCCCTAGTGTTCCGTGGGTGCTTGGGTTTTCGAATGACGCGGAGACTTATAGAAGACCCGGACGAGCAAGAGCAAAAAAACATGAGCTGGAGGTGCAGAATGACCGGATGGCAGAGTTCCAACGCCAACTTGACCAGCAGTGGTGTCGAGGGGATGACCCCAGGTAGGGCAATGGACACGGAGCAGCCGGCTTGAGGTTGGCCAGCTCGCGGCAAAGGCCGGCTGAGGAGCAGCCGGCTGGAGCCGTGGCCGGCTGCCTCGGAAGCCGGCTGGCTCTAGCTCCTAGTCGGCCTGGCTACGGCCGTCTGCGCTGTGGCTGGGCCGGCTTCTACAAGCCATATCTGACCGGGGTTTGCACTCTAGACCGACTCGAGGCTGGCGAGTCTTGCATGAGAAGGAACTGGGTAGATGGTCCGGGTTCACAGGTCCGCGCTGACCTCATCTCCCGTAAAGCACGGGGCACTGTGGAGCAACAGTGCCACGCGCCGGACAGGCCATCATGGCGTACGTCGGTCCGTACCGGCTACAGGGCATGATGGCGACAGAGACACCTCCTCTCCATACCGCTGACTCAGGCAGTCGGATGGGACAGGCCATGAGGCCTCAACGGCTCCTGACGTCAACGCCTCGGGAAGGAGCGGAAGCCGAAGCCGGCCAAGCCGGCCAGTAGATCATAGGGACTTCTATGTAAAGTGCAAGCGCCTATATAAGCTGCACTACCCCCTCTCGTGCAGGGGATCGATGATTCTCACTTCATTTCTAGTCTTAGCGCTGCCCTGTGAGAGAGACCTTCGTCTACCTTAGCCTCCCAGGGCAAGCCGGATACAGCTCAAGGAGCACCATTGTACTGTGTGATCACCATATACACTCATAGTAGGAGTAGAGGTGTTACCTCCACAGGAGGGCCTCGAACCTGGGTACGTCGACCGTGTCACTCGTCCCCATACCCGCATCCGGATACCGCCGTGAGACCATCTAGGAACCACCTTCTTTAGCCATCCTATGGCATATGCCGCGACGATACCACGACAAGCGGCGGGAGATTCAGCAGCACCAGCGGGAGATTAATGAACTAAAAGTACAGCGCCAGCCAGATAATACCGCTGACATATCTCAGCGACGAGACAGCAAGGTGGCCGACTCGGAGGCCCCGCATACACGGATGATAGATGGCGGTCCTGGCGACCCCGTGGATGGAATCAACGAGCAAACACCTTGTGATCTCCATGAGGTGTTTAGGAACATGTCTGTCAAGGTGGCGGTCGGCTATGTCTTACCTGCATTCGGACCTGAAGGTGAGCCGACAACATGGCATGGCAATCAGATTCCAGCTAGCTATGCTCGTGTCGGGGTGGATACAGTTGTACCGACGTGGGAGTCATTGGAGCTCGTAATCGCTAGAGGTGATGGCCAGGATACACTGGGAGACGTAGTGGGAGAAATCATTCTTTGGTAAAGGAAAAACATCAAGCTTCCAGGCATGGTAACCTCTACTAGTCGTCCCACCAGGTCACCATCACCTCCTTCAAATGATCAAAGGCCACCATCACCTCCTCCGACTGATCACATGTCGCCACCATCACCCAATGACTTTGACCACCACATCCCTAGTCCATCTCCATTTCCCGCGCCGCCGCCTGCGCCCACTAAGACTCGGAATGCACCCAAGCAGAAGCGTGTGAAGAGTCATGTCCGCAAAATGTCGCCCCTACCAAGAGTACCAAAGGTCCCTGATACGTCTCAAACGTATCTATAATTTCTTATGTTCCATGCTACTTTATTGATGATACTCACATGTTTTATACACACTTTATGTCATATTTATGCATTTTCCGGCACTAACCTATTGACAAGATGCCGAAGAGCCAGCTTCTTGATTTCTGCTGTTTTTGGTTTCAGAAATCCTACAAAGGAAATATTATCGGAATTGGACGAAATCAACGCCCAGGGTCTTATTTTTCCACGAAGCTTCCAGAAGACCGAAAGTGATACGAAGTGGGGCGACGAGGCGCCGCCACGCCAGGGCCGCGTGGCCAAGGGTGGGGTCGCGCCGCCCTGTTTTGTGGGGCCCTCGCATCGCCCCCTGACCTACCCTTCCGCCTATAAGAAGCCTTTGTCGAGAAAACCCCAGTACCGAGAGCCATGATGTCTACGTTCCCCCTCCTTTCCTGTAGACAGTGTTGGGCCTCCAAGAGCAGAGGTTTGTAGAACAGCAGCAAGTTTTCCCTTAAGTGGATCACCCAAGGTTTATCGAACTCAGGGAGGAAGAGGTCAAAGATATCCCTCTCATGCAACCCTGCAACCACAAAGCAAGAAGTCTCTTGTGTCCCCAACACACCTAATAGGTGCACTAGTTCGGCGAAGAGATAGTGAAATACAGGTGGTATAAATATATATGAGCAGTAGCAACGGTGCTAGAAAATAGCTTGCTGGCGTGTAGTTGATGGTGGTAGTATTGCAGCAGTAGTAACACAGAGAAACAGTAAACAAGCAGTAGTAACGCAGCAGTATTTAGGAACAAGGCCTAGGGATTACACTTTCACTAGTGGACACTCTCAACATTGATCACATAACAGAATAGATAAATGCATACTCTACACTTTTGTTGGATGATGAACGCATTGCGTAGGATTACACGAACCCTCAATGCCGGAGTTAACAAGCTCCACAATTTGTTCATATTTAAGTAACCTTATAGTGTAAGATAGATCAATACAACTAAACCAAGTACTAACATAGCATGCACACTGTCACCTTCATGCATATGTAGGAGGAATAGATCACATCAATATTATCATAGCAATAGTTAACTTCGCAATCTACAAGAGATCATGATCATAGCATAAACCAAGTACTAACACGGTGCACACACTCGTCACCTTTACACACGTGCGAGGAGGAATAGAACTATTTAATAACTTTGCTAGAGTAGCACATAGATAAATTGTGATACAAACTCATATGAATCTCAATCATGTAAAGCAGCTCATGAGATCATTGTATTGAAGTACATAGGAGAGATGAACCACATAGCTACCGGTACAGCCCCGAGCCTCGATGGAGAACTACTCCCTCCTCATGGGAGCAGCAGCGGTGATGAAGATGGCGGTGGAGATGGCAGCGGTGTCGATGGAGAAGCCTTCCGGGGGCACTTCCCCGCTCCGGCAGGGTGCCGGAACAGAGCCTCCTGTCCCCCAGATCTTGGCTCCGCGATGGCGGCGGCTCTGGAAGGTTTCTGTGGGTTTCGTCGAACGTATCAGGGTTTTCGATCCAGGGGCTTTATATAGGCGAAGAGGCGGCGCAGGAGGGTCGAAGGGGCGACGACACCATAGGGCGGCGCGGCCGGGCCTCGGGCCGCGCCGGCCTATGGTCCGGGGGCCCGAGTGCCCCCCTCTGGTCCTTCCCGGGTGTTCTGGATGCTTCCGGTGAAAATAGGAACTCGGGCGTTGATTTCGTCCGATTCCGAGAATATTTCGTTACTAGGATTTCTGAAACCAAAAACAGCAGAAAACAGGAACTGGCACTTCGGCATCTTGTTAATAGGTTAGTTCCAGAAAATGCACGAATATGACATAAAGTGTGCATAAAACATCAATAATGTGGCATGGAACACAAGAAATTATCGATACGTCAGAGACGTATCAGCATCCCCAAGCTTAGTTCTGCTCGTCCCGAGCAGGTAAAACGATAACACAGATAATTTCTGGAGTGACATGCCATCATAACCTTGATCATACTATTTGTAAAGCATATGTAGTGAATGCAGCGATCAAAACAATGTATATGACATGAGTAAACAACTGAATCATATAGCAAAGACTTTTCATGAATAGCACTTCAAGACAGGCATCAATAAGTCTTGCATAAGAGTTAACTCATAAAGCAATAATTCAAAGTAAAGGCATTGAAGCAACACAAAAGAAGATTAAGTTTCAGCGGTTGCTTTCAACTTGTAACATGTATATCTCATGGATATTGTCAACATAGAGTAATATAATAAGTGCAATAAGCAAATATGTATGAATCAATGCACAGTTCACATAAGTGTTTGCTTCTTGAGGCGGAGAGAAATAGGTGAACTGACTCAACAATGAAAGTAAAAGAATGGTCCTCCATAGAGGAAAAGCATCGATTGCTATATTTGTGCTAGAGCTTTGATTTTGAAAACATGAAACAATTTTGTCAACGGTAGTAATAAAGCATATGTATCATGTAAATTATATCTTATAAGTTGCAAGCCTCATGCATAGTGTACTAATAGTGCCCGCACCTTGTCCTAATTAGCTTGGACTACCGGATCATCACAATGCACATGTTTTTACCAAGTGTCACAAAGGGGTACCTCTATGCCGCACCGTACAAAGGTCTAAGGAGAAAGCTCGCATTGGATTTCTCGCTATTGATTATTATTCAACTTAGACATCCATACCGGGACAACATAGACAACAGATAATGGACTCCTCTTTTATGCATAAGCATGTAACAACAATTAATAATTTTCTCATTTGAGATTGAGGATATATGTCCAAAACTGAAACTTCCACCATGGATCATGGCTTTAGTTAGTGGCCCAATGTTCTTCTCTAACAATATGCATGCTTAACCATAAGGTGGTAGATCTCTCTTACTTCGGACAAGACGGACATGCATAGCAACTCACATGAAATTCAACAATGAATAGTTGATGGCGTCCCCAGTGAACATGGTTATCGCACAACAAGCAACTTAATAAGAGATAAAGTGCATAATTACATATTCAATACCACAATAGTTTTTAAGCTATTTGTCCCATGAGCTATATATTGCAAAGGTGAATGATGGAATTTTAAAGGTAGCACTCAAGCAATTTACTTTGGAATGGCGGAGAAATACAATGTAGTAGGTAGGTATGGTGGACACAAATGGCATAGTGGTTGGCTCAAGTATTTTGGATGCACGAGAAGTATTCCCTCTCGATACAAGGTTTAGGCTAGCAAGGTTATTTGAAACAAACACAAGGATGAACTGGTGCAGCAAAACTTACATAAAAGACATATTGAAAACATTATAAGACTCTACACCGTCTTCCTTGTTGTTCAAACTCAATACTAGAAATTATCTAGACCTTAGAGAGACCAAATATGCAAACCAAATTTTAGCATGCTCTATGTATTTCTTCATTAATGGGTGCAAAGCATATGATGCAAGAACTTAATCATGAGCACAACAATTGCCAAGTATCACATTATCCAAGACATTGTAGCAAATTACTACATGTATCATTTTCCAATTCCAACCATATAACAATTTAACGAAGAAGAAACTTCGCCATGAATACTAAAAGCTAAGAACACATGTGTTCATATGAACCAGCAGAGCGTGTCTCTCTCCCACAAAAGCATTTATTCAAACAAAAACAAAAACAAAAGCACACAGACACTCCAAGCAAAGCACATAAGATGTGATGGAATAAAAATATAGTTTCAGGGGAGGAACCTGATAATGTTGTCGATGAAGAAGGGGATGCCTTGGGCATCCCCAAGCTTAGACGCTTGAGTCTTCTTAGAATATGCAGGGGTGAACCACCGGGGCATCCCCAAGCTTAGAGCTTTCACTCTCCTTGATCATGTTGCATCATACTCCTCTCTTGATCCTTGAAAACTTCCTCCACACCAAACTTAGAACAACTCATTAGAGGGTTAGTGACAATAAAAATTAACATATTCAGAGGTGACACAATCATTCTTAACACTTCTGGACATTGCATAAAGCTACTGGACATTAATGGATCAAATAAATTCATCCAACATAGCAAAAGAGGCAATGCGAAATAAAAGGCAGAATCTGTCAAAACAGAACAGTTCGTATTGACGAATTTTATTAGGCCACCAGACTTGCTCAAATGAAAATGCTCAAATTGAATGAAAGTTGCGTACATATCTGAGGATCATGCACGTAAATTGGCTTAATTTTCTGAGCTACCTACAGGAAGGTAGACCCAGATTCGTGACAGCAAAGAAATCTGGAACTGTGCAGTAATCCAAATCTAGTACTTACTTTTCTATCAACGGCTTTACTTGGCACAACAAAACACTAAACTAAGATAAGGAGAGGTTGCTACAGTAGTAAACAACTTCCAAGACACAAATATAAAACAAAGTACTGTAGCAAAATAACACATGGGTTATCTCCCAAGAAGTTCTTTTCTTTATAGCCATTAAGATGGGCTCAGCAGTTTTAATGATGCACTCGCAAGAAATAGTATTTGAAGCAAAAGAGAGCATCAAGAGGCAAATTCAATACACATTTAAGTCTAAAATGCTTCCTATGCATAGGAATCTTGTAAATAAACAAGTTCATGAAGAGCAAAGTAACAAGCATAGGAAGATAAAACAAGTGTAGCTTCAAAAATTTCAGCACATAGAGAGGCATTTTAATAACATGAAAATTTCTACAACCATATTTTCCTCTCTCATAATAACTTTCAGTAGCATCATGAGCAAACTCAACAATATAACTATCACATAAAGCATTCTTATCATGAGTCTCATGCATGAAATTATTACTCTCCACATAGGCATAATCAATTTTATTAGTTGTAGTGGGAGCAAATTCAACAAAGTAGCTATCATTATTATTCTCATCATCAAATATAGGAGGCATATTGTAATCATAATCAAATTTATCCTCCATAACAGGTGGTACCAAAAGACTACTATCATTATAATCATCATAAATAGAAGGCAAAGTATCATCAAAGTAAATTTCCTCCTCAATGCTTGGGGGACTAAAAAGATCATGCTCATCAAAACCAGCTTCCCCAAGCTTAGAATTTTCCATATCCTTATCAACAATGGTGTTCAAAGCGTTCATACTAATATTACTACCAGCATGCAAATAAGATTCCATAGGTTTTTTAATTTTCGCATCAAACAATCCATGTTTTAACTCAGGAAATAGAATAAAAAGCTCATTGTTGTCCATTATGCCAAACTAGTGTAAACAAGAAACAAAAAGATGCAATTGCAGGATCTAAAGGAAATAGCTTCGAGTACTTACAATGGCGGAAAATAGCTTGGTAGCCGAGGTCCGGAGTGTGAGTACCTTTTACCTTTCCTCCCCGGCAACGGCGCCAGAAAATTAGCTTGATGTCTACGTTCCCCCTCCTTTCCTGTAGATAGTGTTGGGCCTCCAAGAGCAGAGGTTTGTAGAACAGCAGCAAGTTTTCCCTTAAGTGGATCACCCAAGGTTTATCGAACTCAGGGAGGAAGAGGTCAAAGATATCCCTCTCATGCAACCCTGCAACCACAAAGCAAGAAGTCTCTTGTGTCCCCAACACACCTAATAGGTGCACTAGTTCGGCGAAGAGATAGTGAAATACAGGTGGTATAAATATATATGAGCAGTAGCAACGGTGCTAGAAAATAGCTTGCTGGCGTGTAGTTGATGGTGGTAGTATTGCAGCAGTAGTAACACGATAGAAACAAGTAAACAAGCGGTAGTAACGCAGCAGTATTTAGGAACAAGGCCTAGGGATTACACTTTCACTAGTGGACACTCTCAACATTGATCACATAACAGAATAGATAAATGCATACTCTACACTTTTGTTGGATGATGAACGCATTGCGTAGGATTACACGAACCCTCAATGCCGGAGTTAACACGCTCCACAATTTGTTCATATTTAAGTAACCTTATAGTGTAAGATAGATCAATACAACTAAACCAAGTACTAACATAGCATGCACACTCGTCACCTTCATGCATATGTAGGAGGAATAGATCACATCAATATTATCATAGCAATAGTTAACTTCGCAATCTACAAGAGATCATGATCATAGCATAAACCAAGTACTAACACGGTGCACACACTGTCACCTTTACACACGTGCAGGAGGAATAGAACTATTTAATAACTTTGCTAGAGTAGCACATAGATAAATTGTGATACAAACTCATATGAATCTCAATCATGTAAAGCAGCTCATGAGATCATTGTATTGAAGTACATAGGAGAGATGAACCACATAGCTACCGGTACAGCCCCGAGCCTCGATGGAGAACTACTCCCTCCTCATGGGAGCAGCAGCGGTGATGAAGATGGCGGTGGAGATGGCAGCGGTGTCGATGGAGAAGCCTTCCGGGGGCACTTCCCCATTCCGGCAGGGTGCCGGAACAGAGACTCTCGTCCCCGGATCTTGGCTCCGCGATGGCGGCGGCTCCGGAAGGTTTCTGTGGGTTTTGTCGAACGTATCAGGGTTTTCGATCCAGGGGCTTTATATAGGCGAAGAGGCGGCGCAGGAGGGTCGAAGAGGTGACGACACCATAGGGCGGCGCGGCCAGGGCCTGGGCCGCGCCGGCCTATGGTCTGGGGGCCCGATGCCCCCCTCCGGTCCTTCCCGGGTGTTCCGGATGCTTCCAGGTGAAAATAGGAACCTCGGGCGTTGATTTCGTCCAATTCCGAGAATATTTCGTTACTAGGATTTCTGAAACCAAAAACAGCAGAAAACAGGAACTGGCACTTCGGCATCTTGTTAATAGGTTAGTTCCAGAAAATGCACGAATATGACATAAAGTGTGCATAAAACATCAATAATGTGGCATGGAACACAAGAAATTATCGATACGTCGGAGACGTATCAAGCCACGATACGGAAAACCTTCCAGAGACACCGCCGCTGCCAATCCCATCTCGGGGGATTCAGGAGATCGGCTCCGGCACCCTGCCGGAGAGGGGAATCATCTCCCGGAGGACTCTTCATCGCCATGATCGCCTCCGGAGTGATGTGTGAGTAGTTCACCCCTGGACTATGGGTCCATAGCAGTAGCTAGATGGTTGTCTTCTCCTCATGTGCTATCATTGTTCTATCTTGTGAGCTGCCTAACATGATCAAGATCATCTATTTGTAATGCTACATGTTGCGTTTGTTGGGATCCGATGAATATGGAATACTATGTTATGTTGATTATCAATCTATCATCTATGTGTTGTTTATGATCTTGCATGCTCTCCGTTGCTAGTAGAGGCTCTGGCCAAGTTGATACTTGTAACTCCAAGAGGGAGTATTTATGCTCGATAGTGGGTTCATGCCTCCATTAAATCTGGGACAGTGACATAAAGTTCTAAGGTTGTGGATGTGCTGTTGCCACTAGGGATAAAACATCAATGCTATGTCTAAGGATATTTGTGTTGATTACATTACGCACCATACTTAATGCAATTGTCTGTTGTTTGCAACTTAATACTGGAAGGGGTGCGGATGCTAACCCGAAGGTGGAATTTTTAGGCATAGATGCATGCTGGATAGTGGTCTATGTACCTTATCGTAATGCCCAATTGAATTTCACACTACTCATCATAATATGTATGTGCATTGTCATGCCATCTTTATTTGTCAATTTCCCAACTGTAATTTGTTCACCCAACATGCTATTTCTTATCGGAGAGACACCACTAGTGAACTGTGGACCCCGGTCCATTCTTTTACATCGTATACAATCTACTGCAATACTTGTTCTTACTGTTCTTTGCAAACATCATCTTCCACACTATACATCTAATCCTTTGTTATAGCAAGCCGGTGAGATTGACAACCTCACTGTTAAGTTGGGGCAAAGTATTTTGGTTGTGTTGTACAGGTTCCACGTTGGCGCCGGAATCCCTGGTGTTGCGCCGCACTACACTCCGCCACCATCAACCTTCAACGTGCTTCTTGACTCCTACTGGTTCGATAACCTTGGTTTCTTACTGAGGGAAAACTCGCTGCTATACGCATCACACCTTCCTCTTGGGGTTCCCAACGGACAAGTGCCTTACCGTCACAAGCAACGCTTTTTCTGGCGCCGTTGCCGGGGATATCAAGACACGCTGCAAGGGGAGTCTCCACTTCCAATCTCTTTACTTTGTTTTTGTCTTGCTTTATGTTATTTACTGCTTTGTTTGCTTTATATCAAAAATACAAAAAATTTAGTTACTTGTTTTACTTACTATCTTGTTTGCGTTCTCCATATTAAAAATACAAAAAAATTAGTTACTTGCATTTACTTTATCTAGTTTGCTATTGCTAAAATGGGTACTCCTGAAAATACTAAGTTGTGTGACTTTACTAGCACAAATAATAATGATTTCTTATGCACACCTATTGCTCCACCTGCTACTATAGCAGAATTCTTTGAAATTAAACCTGCTTTACTAAATCTTGTTATGAGAGAGCAATTTTCTGGTGTTAGTTCTGATGATGCTGCTGCCCATCTTAATAATTTTGTTGAACTATGTGAAATGCAAAAGTATAAGGATGTAGATGGTGACATTATAAAATTAAAATTGTTTCCTTTCTCATTAAGAGGAAGAGCTAAAGATTGGTTGCTATCTTTGCCTAAGAATAGTATTGATTCATGGACTAAATGTAAGGATGCTTTCATTGGTAGATATTATTCTCCTGCTAAAATTATATCTTTGAGAAGTAGTATAATGAATTTTAAGCAATTGGATAATGAGCATGTTGCCCAAGCATGGAAAAGAATGAAATCTTTGGTTAAAAATTGCCCTACCCATGGACTGACTACTTGGATGATCATCCAAACCTTTTATGCAGGACTGAATTTTTCTTCACGGAACCTATTGGATTCAGCTGCTGGAGGTACTTTTATGTCCATCACTCTAGGCGCTGCAACAAAGTTTCTTGATGATATGATGATAAACTACTCTGAATGGCACACGGAAAGAGCTCCACAAGGTAAGAAGGTAAATTCTGTTGAAGAAACCTCCTCCTTGAGTGATAAGATTGATGCTATTATGTCTATGCTTGTGAATGGTAGATCTAATGTTGATCCTAATAATGTTCCTTTGGCTTCATTGGTTGCTCAAGAAGAACATGTTGATGTGAACTTCATTAAAAATAACAATTTCAACAACAAAGCTTATAGGAATAATTCTGGTAACAACTATAGGCCATATCCTTCTCATAATAGTAATGGTTATGGTAATTCTTATGGTAATTCTTACAATAATAATAGAAATGTACCCTCTGGTCTTGAAGCCATGCTTAAAGAATTTATTAGTACACAAACCGCTTTTAACAAATCTGTTGAAGAACAGCTTGGTAAAATTGATATTCTTGCTTCTAAAGTTGATAGTCTTGCTGCTGATGTTGATTTTTTAAAATTGAAAGTTATGCCTAATGAAACTAAAGATATTAAGTCATTTGCTATAGAAAACGCCATCCAAGTTCGAATTAATGAGAATATTAGATTGATGGCCGAATTGCGTGCTAGGTGGGAAAAAGAAGAAAATGCTAAAGAGAATAATATAGCTAAAGTTTGGACTATTACCACCACTAGCAATGAAAATGCTTCACATGTTGCTACACCTCCTACTATCAATGGTAAAATAATTGGTGTTGGCAATGTTTCTACTCCTAATGCAAAGCGTGCAAAATTGCCTGAAACTGTTAAAACTGCTGAAACTGCTTGTGATAAAACCGCTGATTTTTTTCAAAATATTGGGGACAATGATCCCATTGCTTTAGATCATAATGGTTTAGATTCTGATGATTGTCACATCTCTTAAGTTATAAAGTTCTTACAAAAAATTGCTAAAAGTCCTAATGCTAGTGCTATAAATTTGGCCTTTACAAAACATATTACAAATGCTCTCATAAAAGCTAGAGAAGAGAAACTAAAACTTGAAACTTCTATTCCTAGGAAGTTAGAAGATGGTTGGGAGCCCATCATTAAGATGAAGGTCAATGATTTTGATTGTAATGCTTTATGTGATCTTGGTGCAAGTATTCCGTTATGCCTAAGAAAATCTATAATATGCTTGACTTGCCACCATTGAAAAACTGTTATTTGGATGTTAATCTTGCTGATAATTCTACAAAGAAACCTTTGGGGAGGATTGATAATGTTCGCATTACGGTTAACAATAACCTTGTCCCCGTTGATTTTGTTGTGTTGGATATTGAATGCAATGAATCTTGTCCCATTATATTGGGAAGACCTTTTCTTCGAACTGTTGGTGCTATTATTGATATGAAAGAAGGTAATATTAAATATCAATTTCCTCTCAAGAAAGGTATGGAACACTTCCCTAGAAAGAGAATGAAGTTACCTTTTGATTCTATCATTAGAATAAATTATGATGTTGATGCTTCATCTCTTGATGTTACTTGATACACACTTTCTGCGCCTAGCTGAAAGGCGTTAAAGAAAAGCGCTTATGGGAGACAACCCATGATTTTACTTCTGCACTTTTATTTTAAATTTGAGTCTTGGAAGTTGTTACTACTGTAGCAATCTCTCCTTATCTTTATTTTATTGCATAGTTGTGCCAAGTAAAGTCTTTGATAGTAAAGATGATACTAGATTTGGATTACTGCGCAGAAACATATTTCTTGCTGTCACGAATTTGAGTAGTATTATCTGTAGGTAACTCAGAAAAATATGCCAATTTACGTGAGTAATCCTCAGATATGTACACAACTTTCATTCAATTTGAGCATTTTCATCTGAGAAAGTTTAGTGCCCCAGAAAAATTCGTCTTTACGGACTGTTCTGTTTTGACAGATTCTGCCTTTTATTTCGCATTGCCTGTTTTGCTATGTTTGATGGATTTCTTTGTTCCATTAACTTTCAGTAGCTTTGTGCAATGTCCAGAAGTGTTAAGAATGATTATGTCACCTCTGAACATGTGAATTTTTGATTATGCACTAACCCTCTAATGAGTTTGTTTTGAGTTTGGTGTGGAGGAAGTTTTCAAGGATCAAGAGAGGAGGATGATACAATAGGATCAAGGAGAGTGAAAGCTCTAAGCTTGGGGATGCCCTCGTGGTTCATCCCTGCATATTTCAAGAAGACTCAAGCATCTAAGCTTGGGGATGCCCAAGGCATCCCCTTCTTCATCGACAAATTATCAGGTCACCTCTAGTGAAACTATATTTTTATCCCGTCACATCTTATGTATTTTACTTGGAGCGTCTTTATGTTCTTGTTTTTGTTTGTTTGAATAAAATTGGATCCTAGCATTCATTGTGTGGGGGAGAGACACGCTCCGCTATTGCATATGAACACATATGTTCTTAGCTTTATTCTTAATGTTCATGGCGATGGTTGAAACTGCTTCGTTAATTGTTATATGGTTGGAAACAGAAAATGCTACATGTGGTAATTGGTATAATGTCTTGAATAATTTGATACTTGGCAATTCTTGTGCTCATATAAATCATGTTTAAGCTCTTGCATCATGTACTTTGCACCTATTAGTGAAGAAATACTGTAGAGCTTGTTGACATTTGGTTTGCATGATTGGTCTCTCTAAAGTCTAGATATTTTCTGGTAAGGGTTTGAACAACAAGGAAGACAGTGTAGAGTCTTATAATGCTTGCAATATGTTCTCATGTAAGCTTTGCTGTACCGGTTCATACTTGCGTTTGCTTCAAACAACCTTGCTAGCCTAAGCCTTGTATTGAGAGGGAATACTTCTCATGCATCCAAAACCTTGAGCCAAAAACTATGCCATTTGTGTCCACCATACCTACCTACTACATGGTATTTCTCTGCCATTCCAAAGTAAATTGCTTGAGTGCTACCTTTAAAATTCCATTCCTTTGTCTTTGCAATATATAGCTCATGGGAAAAATAGCTTAAAAACTATTGTGGTATTGAATATGTACTTATGTATCTTATTTCTTATTAAGTTGCTTGTTGAGCGATAACTATGTTCCTGGGGACGCCATCAACTATCCTTTGTTGAATATCATGTGAGTTGCTATGCATGTTCGTCTTGTCTGAAGTAAGGGTGATTTATCATGATCAAATGGTTTGAGTATGCATATTGTTAGAGAAGAACATTGGGCCGCTAACTAAAGCCATGATCCATGGTGGAATTTTCAGTTTGAACAACAATCCTCAATCTCTTATGAGAATATTATCTGTTGTTGAATGCTTATGTATTAAAGAGGAGTCCATTATCTGTTGTCTATGTTGTCCCGGTATGGATGTCTAAGTTGAGAATAATCAAAAGCGAGAAATCCAATGCGAGCTTTCTCCTTAGACCTTTGTACAGCCGGCATAGAGGTACCCCTTTGTGATACTTGGTTAAAACATATGTTATGCGATGATAATCCATGTAAATCCGAGCTAATTAGGACAAGGTGCGGGCACCATTGGTAATCTATGCATGAGGCTTGCAACTTA
This sequence comes from Lolium rigidum, assembly GCF_022539505.1. Classification (NCBI taxonomy): domain Eukaryota; kingdom Viridiplantae; phylum Streptophyta; class Magnoliopsida; order Poales; family Poaceae; genus Lolium; species Lolium rigidum. Next base: position 262,405,938 of record NC_061508.1, read on the forward strand.
TAGGATATTTTATACATAACACATATGCTTTATTACTACCGTTGACAAAATTATTTCTTGTTTTTAAAATAAAAGCTCTAGCACAAATATAGCAATCCATGCTTCCCTCTTCGAAGGGCCATTCTTATACTTTTATGTTGAGTCAGTTTACCTACTTCCTTCCATCTTAGAAGCAAACACTTGTGTTAACTGTGCATTGATTCTTACATACTTGCATATTTGCATTCATCATATTACTTTGTATTGACAACTATCCATGAGATATACATGTTACAAGTTGAAAGCAACTTCTGAAAGTTAAATCTTCCTTTGTGTTGCTTCAATGCCTTTACTTTGAGTTTATTGCTTTATGAGTTAACTCTTATGCAAGACTTATTGATGTTTGTCATGAAAGTACTATTCATGAAAAGTCTTTGCTATATGATTCAGTTGTTTAATCATTGTCTTTACCATTGCTTCGAATCGCTGCATTCATTACATATGCTTACAATAGTATTGATCAAGATTATGATAGCATGTCACTTCAGAAATTATCTTTGTTATCGTTTATCTACTCGAGGACGAGTAGGAACTAAGCTTGGGGATGCTTGATACGTCTCAAACGTATCTATAATTTCTTATGTTCCATGCTAATTTATTGATGACACTCACATGTTTTATACACACTTTATGTCATATTTATGCATTTTCCGGCACTAACCTATTGACAAGATGCCGAAGAGCCAGTTGCTGTTTTCTGCTGTTTTTGGTTTCAGAAATCCTACAAAGGAAATATTCTCGGAATTGGACGAAATCAACGCCTAGGGTCTTACTTTTCCACGAAGCTTCCAGAAGACCGAAAGTGATACGAAGTGGGGCAACGAGGCGCCGCCACGCCAGGGCCGCGCGACCAAGGGTGGGGCCGCGCCGCCCTGTTGTGTGGGGCCCTCGCGTCGCCCCCTGACCTACCCTTCCGCCTATAAGAATCCTTCGTCGAGAAAACCCCAGTACCGAGAGCCACGATACGGAAAACCTTCCAGAGACGCCGCCGCCGCCAATCACATCTCGGGGGATTCAGGAGATCGCCTCCGGCACCCTGCCGGGAGAGGGGAATCATCTCCCGGAGGACTCTTCATCACCATGATCGCCTCCGGAGTGATGTGTGAGTAGTTCACCCCTGGACTATGGGTCCATAGCAGTAGCTAGATGGTTGTCTTCTCCTCATGTGCTATCATTGTTCGATCTTGTGAGCTGCCTAACATGATCAAGATCATCTATTTGTAATGCTACATGTTGCTTTTGTTGGGATCCGATGAATATGGAATACTATGTTATGTTGATTATCAATCTATCATCTATGTGTTGTTTATGATCTTGCATGCTCTCCGTTGCTAGTAGAGGCTCCGGCCAAGTTGATACTTGTAACTCCAAGAGGGAGTATTTATGCTCGATAGTGGGTTCATGCCTCCATTAAATCTGGGACAGTGACAGAAAGTTCTAAGGTTGTGGATGTGCTGTTGCCACTAGGGATAAAACATCAATGCTATGTCTAAGGATATTTGTGTTGATTATATTACGCACCATACTTAATGCAATTGTCTGTTGTTTGCAACTTAATACTGGAAGGGGTGCGGATGCTAACCCGAAGGTGGACTTTTTAGGCATAGATGCATGCTAGATAGCGGTCTATGTACCTTGTCGTAATGCCCAATTGAATTTCACACTACTCATCATAATATGTATGTGCATTGTCATGCCATCTTTATTTGTCAATTGCCCAACTGTAATTTGTTCACCCAACATGCTATTTCTTATCGGAGAGACACCACTAGTGAACTGTGGACCCCGGTCCATTCTTTTACATCGTATGCAATCTACTGCAATACTTGTTCTTACTGTTCTTTGCAAACATCATCTTCCACACTATACATCTAATCCTTTGTTACAGCAAGCCGGTGAGATTGACAACCTCACTGTTAAGTTGGGGTAAAGTATCTTGGTTGTGTTGTGCAGGTTCCACGTTGGCGCCGGAATCCCTGGTGTTGCGCCGCACTACACTCCGCCACCATCTGTTGACCACCAAAACCCACCGACGAGTAGCGACGGGCAACACGAAGAGCCGGGAGGCTCCCAGGACTGCTGGTGGGCCCTGGTCCCTCGGGCGACGGCCCGCAAAGCTCCGGCACGCACGTCCGATGCTGGTGCAAGGGCGTGCCACCTGACCTATACCTGGTCAGGAAGATGATGGATTGCTTCGACTAGTTTCCTGCATGGCATACATGTAAACATTAAATACGAGCCTCGATCGGCTCTCAGGTTCTCCTGTGAATCGGCTCAAGGAGCCGATCCACCCATGATTCATATGAGATCTACGATAACATGGTGGTCCTGCTTGATCAATATTAGGTTAAAACGATCTACGACGATCTAGGGTTTTCACCACATAACCGGAACGTCCTACACGTAATTGAGCCTAGCAGACACGAAAGATGATAATAAACCAGCCCTAGACAAGGCCTAAAAACCAACGTGGAGTTGATTCCCGGAACATCTTTTCTAGGACTAGCAAACTATACCTTACGTGCTACTGGATCCTTCAACCCGTTTGCAAGGCCTAACTATGTAGATATCAAACTAATCCTTGAAGAACAAGGAGCAATCGTAACGGATCGAATCTACTAAATAATGACTAAGCAAGGTGCCACCCTTGCACCTAAGATCGGTACAAGGGTGGCTAGATATCCAGGGGTAGCATGACTAATCAAATACATCAAGAAAGTTCCGATGCTAACCCTAACATATCCACGATAACAGTGTTGCTCGCCATCAAAAAGGCTTCAGTACGAGCAACACATGAACAACGAATAAACAAGATTCTGCCTAGATCGCAAGATGCGATCTAGGTAGCATAGCGCTTACCCGGAAGAAACCCTCAAAACAAGGGGTGGCGATGCGCCTAGATTGGTTTATTGTGAACGTGATCGTCCTCCTTTCTCAATAACCCTAGATACATATTTATAGTCCGTAGACTTCCTAACGTGGGAATAATCCCAACCGTGTACGAGCTAAACTCTACCTTTTAATCCTAACCGACACGTATCCTACTATATTTACGTATACACGGGCAATTTAGCCCACACTCTTTATACAAGGCCGATTCATGAATAATTTCTACGTATATTTGCTAAGCCCATCTCAATCACGGCCCACCTCTGATTCGGTTAAAATCTGGTGATAACATATGCCCCCCTGGTTTTGGTAATGGTAATTCCAAAACCACTCTGCTTTTTCTTCGTCGGGTCATGTCGTGGCAGAGCAGAACCGTCGGAGTATCCTTCATCATGATGCCTTGCCTTCTCAACTTCTCTGCAAGATTTGACAGTTTTTTTTGGCACCACTTCCTCGGAAACTGCTGTGGCATTAAATCTCCACCATATCCCTTTTATTTAACCGTGCCGAACAGTTCGCCTCTTCATCCCCTTGCTCTGTACTAGCCATCGGCACCAAAAAACCCCCTTCTCCTGTAGCAATGTCTACCTCTTCCTCCTCCTCCGCCTCGTCGGGTCTTTCTTCCCAGTCCTCCTCTTCCTCATCTTCCTCCTCCCGCGAACCCACGCTGGAGTGGGATTTGACGGCGGCGCACAACCACCGCGCCCCAGAGGAATGGGACCAGGAGGACCACGACTCCTTCGTCTGGTCTGAGGACGACAAGTCCTTGACCAGTGGAGATGATGACCTCCAGTTCCTCGCCGACGAAGATCTGGAGGCGGAGAGCAAGGACGACTCGTTCTCCTGGGACGACTACACTTCCTCCGACGAGGAGGAAGAAGAAGAGGACGACGACTCCCTCGAGGACTACCCGCCGGTGAAGCGCTTCCGCGCCGGATCGGATGATGATGACGACGACGACGACGACGAGGAGGAGGAGGCTCCCATTGAGGGCTACGGGAGCAGCGACGAGGAGCCCGCCGGCAGCAGTGCCGACGGCAGCTCCAATGTCGACGACGAGGGCAGCGACGGCCCATAGAGTAGGACTAGTAGTAGTAGCAGATTGGTCAATAGACCTTTCTTTGTTCTCCCCCCCTTGAGCAATCGGCTCTTTCATTGTAAGAAATCCCTTCTATTAATGAAGAAAATGTTCCTCTGTCGATTTTGCTTTAACATCAATTTTGCCGATTGCCCAAGTAAGTCAACGCACAAAGAGCCGATGGCAGCGCATCGGCCTTTTCCATAAAACGCGATTAAGGCCAAATCAGTTGCCTATTTACACGGTAATCTGCAACCTTTGTTTGAGAGAATAAAATCAGATCCCCGAAATTGCCGTCCAAACAGGTCTAATCCGTGTCCTTAGATCTCACACGCACAGATTCAACTCCTCAGCGAAACCCATGGGAGAATCATCCCAATGCCACGGTCTCTGGCCTGAAAATAATCCGTTAACTACTCAATTGAGCTTGTTCCTCTAGAGTCGATGGCTATGCATCGGCTTTTTTTTTATATTCTGAAGTCGATGTTCGTGCATCGGCTGTACTGGTATCCATATTTCTAAAGTCGATGTCTGTGCATCGGCTATGATTTGTATATAATTTTTTTTTACTGGCCGATTTTATGCATCGGCCCCCATATTTCACTGTCCGTCATCCCACATGCTTGGGAAATATTTCTTGAGATGTTGACCATTGACAGCTACTGGGAATTTAACACCGTCCAGCTGCTCGAGCATGTATGCATTACCCTTCAAAACCTGGTCGACTCTGTACGGACCGTGCCAATTAGGAGATCATTTACCATATTCTTTATCCTTAGTCCCTAATGGCAACACAGCTTCCCATACTAGATCACTAACCTGAAACTCTTTTGGTCTCACCTTCTTATTGTATGCGCGGGCTACCTTGGCTTTGTTCTCTTGAATCTTCTCCAACGACCAAAGTCTGAGATCCGTTGAATCCTCAATAGTATCACTCATCAGGGCTGCATATTCTTCAGCTGTTAGATCATTCTGAAACGTAACACGTCTCGATCCAGCCGTAATTTCCCAAGGCAATACGGCTTCCTGCCCATAGACCAGCTGGTATGGCGAAGTTTTTATAGCTCCATGGCACGACATGCGATAGGCCCACAAAGCTTCCGACAATACCTCATGCCAACGCCTAGGGTTCTCATCAACTTTCCTCTTAATCAGCTTGATAAGGCTCTGGTTGGACGCTTCAGCTTGCCCGTTGGCTTGAGCATAGTATGGAGACGATCGGATCAGCTTAATCCCCATGTCATCGCAGAACTTTCTGAATTCCTTAGAAACAAAGACCGATCCTCCATCGGTCGTGATAGTCTGGGGAATCCCGAATCTATGAATGACATGTTCTTTCACAAAATTGATAACATCTTCCGATTTTACCTTCTTCATAGGGACGGCCTCCACCCATTTAGTGAAGTAATCTGTAATGGCCAAAATCCACTCGTGGCCTTTGCTCGATGCAGGATGGATTTTACCGATCATATCCATGCCCCAACCTCGAAATGGCCAAGGCTTGATGATGGGGTTCATTGCCGATGCAGGCACCATCTGAATTTTCCCAAACATCTGACACGCTTGACACCCTTTATAGTACCTAAAGCAGTCCTCAAGCATGGTGGGCCAGTAAAACCCTGATCGCCTAATCAGCCACTTCATCTTATGAGCCGATTGGTGAGTTCCACAGGCGCCTTCATGCACCTCGTGTAAGAGCCGATTAGACTCGGTTGGTCCCAGGCATTTGAGCAGTAACCCTTCTAACGTTCTGTAGAACATATCATCTCCTATAAGGACATATTTCATGGCCTTATACCTTATCCGTTTAGGTGCCCCCCGAGCCGGATCCTTCAAGTAATTGAAGATATCGGCTCTCCAGTCATCCTGTTCCAGGAACTGCACCTGAACTTCTGACCCGTCTGGTATGTCCTTGTAGCCTGACGCCATCTGTGCGAGATCGTTGGCCTCGGTATTTTGAGATCTTGGGACCCAATTGAAGTTGATGTACCGAAATTGTGCCATCAGCTCGCGGCATTCCATCCATAATGGGAAGAGTGACTCACTCTCGCACTTGTATTCGTCCGTGAGCTGGGAAATCACCAACTTAGAGTCTCCAAAAAGTTCCACCGCTTCTGCCCCGGCTTCCAAAAGCAACTCCATTCCCTTGCGTATTGCCTCATACTCAGCGACATTGTTGGTACAAGGGGTAGATAACCTGATGGAGAAGGAATATGTTGCCCCCCGAGGCGACACGAGCAGAATGCCGATGCCACAACCATCGTCACAAGCCGATCCATCGAAGAACATAGCCCATGCACGTACAGATAGTGCTGCTATATTAGTATTGATTCGTTCAGCAATGAGATCGGCCAATGCTTGTCCTTTGACTGCTTTCGCAGGCTGATACCGAAGATCAAACTCCGGTAATGCAAACATCCATTTACCGAGTCGGCCTTTTAAAACAGGGGCCGACAACATATGTTTGACGATGTCTGATTTGCATATGATGATGATTTCTGCCGTCAGAAAGATATGACGAAGGTTGGTGCAGGTGAAAAACAAGCAGAGGCACAACTTCTCGATCTCAGGATACCTCGTCTCTGCATCCAGCATCCTTCCGCTGAGGTAGAAAGCCACCTTTTCCAGACCATCATAAAGTTGCACCACCACTGACGCGATGGAAGTGTCAGCTACCGATAAGTAAATGTAGAATGGTCTGTCTTGCTGAGGCGGAACCAGCACAGGCGGTGTCGATAGATACTCCTTAATCTCGTCAAACGCTTGCTGCTGCTCTGCCCCCCAGTGAAACTCGTCATCAGATTTAATTTTCACCAATCCCATAAACGGCTCAATTCATCCTGACAGATTGGAGATGAATCTTCGGACGAAGTTGATTTTGCCGATGAGGCATTAGAGTTCCTTCTTCGTGGTAGGTGGTTGCATGGTGCGCACTGCCTCCTGGCTTTTCAGGCCGATCTCGATTCCGCGTTCATGAACCAAGAAACCCAAGAACTGACCGGCCGTCACCCCAAAGGCACACTTCTTTGGATTCATTCTTAGCCCGAATCTTCTGGTTCGGTTCAGAATGCGTCGCAAATCCTCCAGGTGTCCCTCTACGGAGACAGACTTGACCACCACGTCATCGATGTAAATTTCCACCAATTTGCCGATCAGATCATGAAAAATGTAATTCATGGCTCTTTGGTACGTTGCACCGGCATTCTTCAGCCCAAAAGTCATGACTACATATTCAAACAAGCCTACTGAACCTGGTACTCTGAATGCAGTCTTGTGTATATCTTCTGGAGCCATGAAAATCCGATTGTAGCCGGCGTTGCCATCCATGAAACTTAAGACCTTATGACCAGCAGCTGCATTGACCAATGTCTCTGCTACCGGCATGGGATATTCATCCTTTGGAGTGGCTCTATTGAGGTCTCGAAAATCTATGGCAACGCGCCATTGGCCATCCTTTTCCGTACGGGCACTATATTGGAAATCCATTCAGCGTACCTGCACGGCCTGATGAACCCGGCGGTTAACATTTTCTCGACCTCTTTCTTGACTTCTTCTAGGATGTCAGCCTTCATCTGACGTGCACGTTGCTGGAACGGCCGAAATCCTTTCTTGAGAGGGAGCCGATGCTCAATGATGCTCATGTCTAACCCAGGCATCTCTGTGTAATCCCATGCAAAGCAATCTGGGTACTCTTTTAACAGAGCTATCATCTGGCTCCTGAGATGTGGATCTAGCTTTTTGCTGATAAAAGTTGGTCGTGGCTTATCCCCAGGACCAATGTCAACCTCTTCTAGTTCATCAGCCGATGTAAACCCATACCCTAGCTTTCCGTCGCCTGCTAGATCGATGTTAAACACAGGCAAAATGTATGGTGAGGATAGTATGGGCCGATTGCTGGAATCGGCCCCCATTTTGATTGAATTGCTCAATGAAGGTTTACATCTTGTTCGTGCTTTATTATGACTACGTGGCATGCTTGAGACGAAATCATCACTTTTTATTTTTTGGGGCCGATCGCAGGGATCGGCCTTGCCACGTAGGTCCATTGCCTTTGCTCTTGCTATACTGTCAGGCCGGTGGATAAGACCAGCCTCACCCCATTTTTTGTCACTTCGATGCGCTCACAGCCGTCCAAATCGACTCCGGAGAGTGGCTCTTGATCTTCTGCTTCCCAAATGTTCATGCCAGCCGTTGAGATTTCGGCTGAATCATCTGCATGGACGACCTCCACTTCATCTCCATCCCACTGTATCAAGCATTGGTGCATCGTGGATGGAATGCAGCAGTTAGCGTGAATCCAATCTCTCCCTAGCAGGACAGTGTAGGTGCTTTTGCTGTCGACGATGAAGAATGATGTAGGGATGGTCTTTCGGCCTACAGTTAAATCCACGTTCAGAACGCCTTGCGCCTCTGATGCTTGGCCGTTGAAGTCGTTCAGAGTGATGTTGGTTTTGATCAGATCTGCGCTAGAGCGTCCCAAGCAACGTAGCATGGAGTATGGCATTATATTGACTGCCGCTCCCGTGTCGACCAGCATCTTATTGACAGGCTGCCCGTTGATATAACCTCTTAAGTACAGGGCCTTCAGATGTCTGTAGCTCCTTTCTCGTGGCTTCTCAAAGATAACTGGTCGTGGACCGCAGTCGAGCTGTGCTATAGGTGCCTCTTCTGTTCCTGGAGCACAAAACTCCGACGGAAGAATGAACACCATGTTCGTGCCAGCCGATGTCTTATCATCGGCTTTCTTTTGTTTGGGGCGCCACTCTTTCTTCTGTGGATGACCCTCTTCGTCCAGAGTTTGCTGAATTTTCGCGGCCAGATCGGGCCGCGCTTTCCTTAACGCGTGTAGGTATCGTCTCTCGGCTTCCTCTACGCTACGTAGTCGCTGAACCCTACGCTTTTGAGAATGGCTGAGTCCATCAGGGCACCACCTTGGCCGGTGATATCTATCTTCTTCTTCTTCATCATCTTCATCTTCTAACTCCTCGAGATCTTCCACCCGAGAGGACTCAGCTTGCTTGTTCCGAGACGGGAGAGGCCCTAGACGCTTGAACACTGACACATCTCCTGTGTACCTCTTTTTCTGTCTACACTCTGGGCAGTTGCCGATTGTAGGCAATCGGCTCATCCCTGAATCCCAGCAATGCTTGAAGAAAGGACAATCCCAGTGTCTGTCCACGTCATCTTGCTCTCTTGAATTTTACTTGACGCGGCGCTCATATCTTTTGTCGTCTCGATCATACCGACGATATTTCCTGTTATCCACACAAGACCGACGATCTTTTTCGTCGTCGCTGTCGTATCGCCGGCGCTGGTCGTACTGACGCTCATATTTGTTGAGGAGGTGCTCGGAGAGAGGTCGTTGGTATCGTAGGTTCCTCACCTGCTCCTCTGTGATGTAGCGCTTGTCATTACGTTGTGGCCGGTCGCGTGGGACGGCCTCATCTTTGTCCTTGCCACGAGAGCGGCTGCTCTCGTCTTTGTCCTTACCAGGGTGGTGCACAGGTCCTACCATGTTAATGCTGAACGAGGAACCTGGCTGGCACCTCCCGGGGTAAGTGCACTCTACCATGTTAACGGCAGGGAAGGGGTGCGTGTCAACTTTCATGGCGTACTGGCTGAAAATTAGATGGCCTTGTTCTATCGCCATTTGGATCTGCTGACGCCACACCCTGCAGTCGCTGGTGGTATGGGTGAACGAGTTATGCCACTTGCAGTATGGCCTTCCGTTCATCTCTTGCACCGTAGGAATTTTATGGCCTTCGGGTAACTTCAGCTGCTTCTCCTTGAGTAAGAGGTCGAACATCTGCTCAGCTTTGCTTACGTCAAAGTCAAACCCTTTTGCCGGACCTTGTGGTTTAACCCATTTGCAGGACACGGGGTTTGCCCCCCGAGTCCATTCAGCCACGGCTACCTCCTGATCTCCCGCAGAGTCTTCATCTTCTTCTGTCTCAACCAGGACTACCGAGCGCTTGAACTTGTCCCTGGTACAACTCCGGTGGCGCTGTTCATATAATGATAGTTTCTGAACCATATGCGCCGTTGAAGTGTACTCGCTTGGGAAGCCATATCCTTGATCGGCGATGCGAGACCCACCACCGCCGGATCGATCGCTTCTTTTTCATTCATACGAGCAGAATAGCATCGATTCCTGACGGTCCTGAAGCGCTGAATGTATTCCGATACCGTTTCTCCGCGCTTCTGTCGTACTTGTGCTAGATCGGCAATGCCAGCCTCGGAATCTTCTGAGTGATATTGCATGTGGAACTGTTCTTCCATCTCGCTTCCAAGTCCGGATTGAATCTCGGTGGCAGCGAGGTGTACCACCCGAAAGCCGATCCCGTGAGAGATTGCGCGAAAAACCTCACACATAATGGGTCCGATGCCGAGATCATGCCCAACTCGCGCCAAATATCGGCTCACATGCTCAACCGAACTAGAGCCTTCCGATCCACTAAACTTGGAGAATTCAGTGGAGCCGATATTTGGGTGGTAGTGGGATCAAATCATACTCGTTGGGGTACGGCTTGGAATAGCTGATTGCCCTCCTCTTCGGCACCATGCCGAACTGGTCCCTCAAGATTGCACTGATCTGATCCACGGTGCTAGCTGCAGGAGTTGAGCTTTGATGACTCGTTGGAGTGGCATATTTAGCTAGCCACGCCTGCTTCTCGGGATCCGATCCAGAAACCCCTCCTGCTATTCCAGAAATCCCTCCTGCTGCAATCTGGTTCGTGCATACCCAGTTATTGCAGTCTGGCACATATGTGCACATGTATCCGTGCGGGATCTTCTTAGGCGGTTCATACAAGAACTGGTAATCACTAGGGTCACCACCGATCTTGTAGACGATGTATGCCGGTGAACTCGGCAGTTCTGGTGCTGCTAGCGCGAATGGCAGCTGTGGTCTGGTCTGGAATGCCATCTCTCCTTGGTGAGTCCCTAGGGCAGGTCCTGACGGAGAGTACTGATGCTTCATGATTTCCTGGACCACGCGAAGCGCGACACGCTCCAAAGTGTTCACCAGGCTCTCAGAATGGCGGTGTAGCGAATGAGCTACCATGTGATTAACCTCCTGACGTAGAGACTCGGTGCGTTCTTCTCGAAGGAGTAGACAGATCCACTCCATCGAGAGCGCCTTCAGCCGAGACCCTTTCCACCCGATGCCGTGTGAGCGGGTCCTTCCGGAAAGAGCCGATGAGGTCGGCTTCGAAGAGAGCTTTGATCTCGTCATACTTCTTCTTGTACTCCTCAGACAGGTCTTCGTACGTGACTGGATCTTCCGCCATCTCTGATGCGGATGTTGATGCAGTTGATGTAGAAGAATGTCCCACCGGGCGTGCTAGAATGTGTTGACCACCAAAACCCACCGACGAGTAGCGACGGGCAACACGAAGAGCCGGGAGGCTCCCGAGACTCGCCGGTGGGCCCCGGTCCCTCGGGCGACGGCCCGCAAAGCTCCGGCACGCACGTCCGATGCCTGGTGCAAGGGCGTGCCACCTGACCTATACCTGGTCAAGAAGGTGATGGATTGCTTCGACTAGTTTCCCGCATGGCATACACGTAAACATTAAATACGAGCCTCGATCGGCTCAGGTTCTCCTGTGAATCGGCTCAAGGAGCCGATCCACCCATGATTCGTATGAGATCTACGATAACATGGTGGTCCTGCTTGATCAATATTAGGTTAAAACGATCTACGACGATCTAGGGTTTTCACCACATAACCGAAACGTCCTACACGTAATTGAGCCTGGCAGACACGAAAGATGATAATAAACCAGCCCTAGACAAGGCCTAAAAACCAACGTGGAGTTGATTCCCGGAACATCTTTTCTAGGACTAGCAAACTATACCTTACGTGCTACTGGATCCTTCAACCCGTTTGCCAGGCCTAACTATGTAGATATCAAACTAATCCTTGAAGAACAAGAAGCAATCGTAACGGATCGAATCTACTAAATAATGACTAAGCAAGGTGCCACCCTTGCACCTAAGATCGGTACAAGGGTGGCTAGATATCCAGGGGTAGCATGACTAATCAAATACATCAAGAAAGTACCGATGCTAACCCTAACATATCCACGATAACAGTGTTGCTCGCCATCAAAAAGGCATCAGTACGAGCAACACATGAACAACGAATAAACAAGATTCTGCTTAGATCGCAAGATGCGATCTAGGCAGCATAGCGCTTACCCGGAAGAAACCCTCGAAACAAGGGGTGGCGATGCGCCTAGATTGGTTTATTGTGAACTTGATCGTCCTCCTTTCTCAATAACCCTAGATACATATTTATAGTCCGTAGACTTCCTAACGTGGGAATAATCCCAACCGTGTACGAGCTAAACTCTACCTTTTAATCCTAACCGACACGTATCCTACTATATTTACAGATACACGGGCAATTTAGCCCACACTCTTTATACAAGGCCGATTCATGAATAATTTCTACGTATATTTGCTAAGCCCATCTCAATCACGGCCCACCTCTGATTCGGTTAAAATCTGGTGATAACACCATCAACCTTCAACGTGCTTCTTGACTCCTACTGGTTCGATAACCTTGGTTTCTTACTGAGGGAAAACTCGGTGCTGTACGCATCACACATTCCTCTTGGGGTTCCCAACGGACGAGTGCTTTACCGTCACAAGCAGTCCCCCCCCCCCCCCCGTTCTTACGATCGTACTGAAGAGGAAAATGATGCCATTGTGAAGAAATACAATTATGATTTTTTTCATAAGGAGAAACCCAAGGCCCCAGCACCATACACAAAGAAGCAAAAAACATATGCTCTTAGTTTTCTGAACACACCATCGCAATATGACTTACACGAGAGGAATGATGACTATACATGCATACTTGCGAAGGTAATTGAGGACAAGAAGGATAGTGCTGGTAAGAAGAAGGATAGTGCTAGCACGAGCAAATCATCAGCAAGAATTGTAGCCGGGAAGAAATCAAGTTCAATAAGTGCACTCCTCAAGGCCAAGCAAGCGACAGCAGGCAGAAAAGGAAAGGAAGTTTCCCAGCTCGGAGCACAAGCCAAACAATCGCTCCCACCACTCAAAGTGTTGCAAGTTCCCTTGGCGTACAAGGAACTTGGTCCTTTCGATATGGATGAAGCTACGACGCTAGCGGATCAAATTGGCATGACCGTGGAGGACATGATGTTCTCCGATGCAGTACCTAGGGCTGACATAGCTCGTAAATTTGTCTACGGGGCCGACTTGGTCAGCAAAGAGAGGCTGCATAAACTGCCAACGCATATGAGGAATTTGCATCAGTGGTACCTTAATGCGTGCAAGGAGAACACAAGTTTCATCGTGGCGGATATCCCAGGAGATTATTACTTCCGAAGGGAACAGATCCATATGGAGATGAATGAACTCTGGCAGTTATTCAATTTAGACGCCCTCGACAAATCTCTAATTAGTTGCTACTGCTTGTAAGTTGTTAACTACATATAAGTTCATGTTCATTCAGTTGTTCCTGTTCATTGCATATATTCATTATATCATATGTGTTCTCTTATGAAGAATGAAGATGGTTGAATGCACGAAAATATGGTGGAGCACCTAGGTGCCAGCGCACCCGGTTTCAATTTTTTTGAAAAAATGTGATTTAAATATTTTAGAAAATTTTAAGATAATTTACGCGTGTATATGCAACCTTGATACTTGCGTGTGCAAATTTTCAAGAAAAAATACGACTTTATGTGACCTACACAAAAAAGAGAAAAATGAACTTTGTTATACTGTGAATAGTGTACGGGTACTTCTTATACTGTAAACAGTATGATTTGTTATTTCTGTGTAGGTTACATACTTTCATATTTTCGGTTCAAACTTGACATGCCCATACCTAAGTACATTATCTACACACATGATTTATGCCGATTTTTTATAATTAATTTTAGTATTTTTTAGAAACTTATTGTTGAAAACGGGTTCTGGCGCACCCGAGAGTCAAAAATCTGCGTCCGTTGAATGCAGCTATAATAAGATGTACAATATTGGGTTTGTTGACCCAGATAAAGTACATCATGAAACCGTAAAGAATAATATCGAAGAAACGGTGGAAAACTTAACGAGATTTATAGTGGAGCAAAGCTTCTGTGATTCAATACTCTTTCCTTACAACTACAGGTGAGAGTAACATTCAGTTTTTCTTACTCGATGTTACGTCTAATTCATGACGTCTATATAAATATGTGTAGTTTCCACTGGATTCTGCTAAACATTAAAGTTGATAAGGGAATTGTTAAAGTAAGCGACCCATTGAATAGAGGCCTGGACGGGTTCCGCAACTTGCAGGAGATTCTCCAGAGGTAATTTCAATCATTGTCGCGCTATATCTTTCGTGCAATATCAATTAATCATCCATTATATTAATTCTATCATTCTTTTTCCTGGCAGGGTTTGGACATCTTTCAAGGAGGTTATTACAGGTGAGCACTTTGCAGAACAGCTAACATTTACTATTGTACCGTGCGCCCAGCAGCCACAGGGGACGAATCTATGTGGATACTACGTTTGCGAGTCCATTCGCATGTTAACCACTGAGCAGCACAACGATAATAGATTCAACGTAAGCAATAACATTCACAACTTTAATTTATTATTGTCAATACTTCGTTATCAAGATTGATATAATCATATTCATCTCATTTTCCTATATTGGTCGACTGCATGCGGGAGAAACTCCAATCACAGGAACACATACTAGGAATTACGGAGGAACTGGCGACATTTCTGTTGACAGAAGTAATAAACGATAACGGCCGGTTTAGTCCAAAGAGGCGTCGGTAGTAGGGAGCTCCATGTATATGTATTAGTTCGAATAGACGACGGGCGTTTGTCCCGGTAGTAGTAAGCTCCATGTATATGTGTAAGGGGAATCTACGGATAGACTTTTCCTTCCAATATTTGTTTGCTCGATCTATATATAATAAATGAACGTGTACAACTTGTAGTAGCTTATAAAAGTATGCAACTTTTATTTTAAAAGGAAAAAATGAAACAAACCAGGGGCGGTGCCGGTGGTGGGGGAGGCTGCACCCCTCAAACCCTAAAGCAGCAGCGTTCTGCGCGCGCCACGTAGAGACCTTTTTGTCGTGGGTGGTAATACCGCCCGCGACAAAAGGGGTTGTCCCCTCCGCGCCCCGCGCCTGCCACGTGGAGGACCATGTGTCGCGGGTGATAAATGACCCGCGACAAAAGGGTGGACCTTTTGTCGTGCCTCCCTTGTCGCGGCTGGCCGCCCGCGTCAAAAGGGTCATACGACCCGCGACATTAGGCATGTTTTCCACTAGTGGTTGTTCGTTCTATGATGAAGCAAGTCTGGCAAGCAATCGTCTCCCAAATCGAATTCAAATGGAAATAATTATTATGGGATGCTGGAATATTTGGAATGAGAGAAATAAGATCTTCAAAAATGAAAGAGCCTCACTTCAAAGCTGGAAAAAACAGGTGAGAAGAGATAACTGTGATCATTCATAGAGCAAAGCAAGAGGCAAATTTATTAGAATACTGGATACAAGTAATTATATAATTTTTTGCCCTTTTGTAAATATTTCTCTTGTAAATGTGTGCATTATCATTTACTTATAAATAAATAAAATATACAGTAGTCCTACTGTTTCACTGTCAAAAAAATTACAAGCTGAAGTTAGTACGCACTGGAAATCAGAAATTATCAGCGACTAGATATATTGGTGTGCATACATTGGCCAATCTAGATAGGAGGTGAGAAACAAAAAGTTTTCAACAGAAAATTTGTATCTAAATAAATTAATAGTTAGAACTCTATTCTTATTCTTAATCTACAATACAAATCTGTAGTAAAATCATAATTATATTAACATAGAGCGTTTCTGAATGGAACAACGTTACTCGATACATGATTGAAGTGTGAAATGTACATCTAGTATATCGAATTTTCTGAAAAAATACTCGTGACTGTTACAAGTATACTGCATTTTCAAGGGTTTCAAAAACCACCACATGAAGTTCGGTTAATTAGATACTGCTAGAGATATATTGAAAGTAATGGCAGAAAATTAAACTTACCTCGTCGTAGTCTCGGGTACGAAGAATCGCGTGGTACACGTGATAAGTTACTTTCAAACAAACAAACAAAAAGTAGTCTCGGGTACGAACTGAAATAATAAACCCTAGATTTAGGATGTCCACGCGTACATCCCGGAGCTTGAATGGAGAGGGTCTTGGTGCTTGATGGAAATGGATCCCCTGCTTCCTAAGGTGGGCGCATCTAGGCAGGAGGCGGTGGCTTTGTGGATCAAGCTAGTGCAATCGGGCGGCATGAACGAAGCTTTGAACAACGCGAGCTCGAGCCTGGCGGCGCACAGATCGAGCGGACGAGCTGCGTGCGAGCAAGGACGTAGCTACTAGGTGGTGTGCTGGACTAAGATGGCTGGGGCGCTATAGCCATGGATTTATCCTACTTGACCTCCGATGGGACAAGGGGAGCAGAGAGATGGAGAAGAAAGAAGATGGGGATTCGTTATGTGTACACTGTTTCTATACCAGACTCAAGGGACACGGATGGAAGAGGGAGATAATAGATGTGTAGGGGATTTTCTACAAACTGCATGGTGGTGGAACATAACATGGGATCTGACCGTTCGTACAAAATCTAACGGCACCAACGAGAATTTTCAGATCTGCGGGATCTAGCCCATTTTCATGTGATACATTCCCCAACAAACAGTGTGTGACAAATCACTTGTATCCACTATGCCTAGTTCTCTGGGAGCCAGGACTAGTCCATGCAATTTATGGGCCCCATGGCGAGTTAAATAAATATATTTATCTATACTAAACTTTATACTTGTCTAAATTAAATTGTATTATAAAAATTACATTGTTTTTGAAATACATTGAGCCTTTAAAAAATATTAAATCAAATCCTTTTCAACGAAAGAAAATATTTAAAGAACAATCACATGTTTTCTTCCATTAATTAATGTGTGTCACTTGGATGAATATAGTGGATATATCCATGTGTCTCGGTGTGTATCCTTGCCTATCTTGGTATAGATGATGAAAGAATATCTTGATAGAGATTTCTAGTGTATCACTAGTACAGAATTAAGGTCTTCATGACACACGAAAGACCTTTTCCGTGTGTGGCGCGGAACAACGTTGACACTTAATAGTTTGATCTGTGTGCGCGGTCCGGAGAGTCCACTACACGGGTACAACACACACAAGTAATGCTTTCGGGACAATAGCAGGAAATTCGCACACGTACTAGTATAGAATAGGCATTAGTGTATGTGTCCAGCATCGCAAACGATTGCCACATGTTCCATCATTCGTATTTTTTTAAAAAAAATTCTTGAATGAGCGCGTCTCGTTTTTTACCCATCCCAAACGCTAATAAATTCAAAGTCGTGTGTAGACTTTTTAGTCTTGAAATATTCCTGCTAGTTCAACGTTTTCGCTTGAAATGCAAACTCAAAAGCTTCGCTCCATCTACATCCTCGTCTATCAAATGTGTCGCTCACTCTTCCAGCCGGTGGCCTCCCCATATTTGTACCATGCTTTCCTACGAGTTCACTCTATGTTGCATCTACCTCGCGTTGTCAGATGCGGAAGAGGAGCATTCCACTCCGATGGTTTATATGAGCACCCTTGGCTAGGGTTTACAAAGAACAAGGTGAGCCGGTTAGCGACTTGATGCGCCTAATGGGCCTCATAGGTAATCCTCCGGGCTTCCTTCAGATCCAATCGCTAGGTTGACCTAGCCCAGGCGAGTCAAATGAAGCCTTCAGTCACATTTGCCTTGGTGAGTCCTTCTCGTGATAGACACTGTGAGCTATATCCCCGTTAACATCTTCTAATTTGTCCAACTGTAAATAAAAATATGAACATTCTCTATATCTCTACTAATAACTTACGGATCGGTGGTGTTGGTAGGTCAAATAAACCGGGTCAATGTTTGGTACATCAAAATATTCGCTTGATACTTCAAAAAAATCGGGACGAATCCTTCCGATCTTGTGGCCGAGCGTACGATTTTGTCTTGTCCGCTCTACTTCGGACATAAAAAACTGGATACCAGACTGCCCGCCAGAGAAGGTATCTACCATCGCTCCTGTGCCCGTTGGAACCACAGTTGATATGTTGTTGGATCAAGAGTCGGGTACCTGGGACGAAGAAGTGGTCCAAAGCCTGCTCGAGGAGGAGATTGCTTCAAAAATCATCTAGGTTCCTCTTAGCAGGCATGGTGGATCAGATTTTGTGGCCTGGCCACATGAAAGATGTGGAGTATACTCGGTGCGGTCAGCCTATCACTTGGCGCGGGGTCAAACTATTCAAGCATCGAGGAATATGTCAGGCAATGGACTTTCATCAGGAGCAAATTCAGAGATGGAGAAATTATGGAAGAAACTCTGGAATATTAATGCTCCGGGCAAGATGAAAATCAACTTATGGCGTGTAGCTCACGACTGTCTCCCCAGTGGTTATCAGCTACGGCGCCGTCATGTTCCGGCCTCTGACGCATGTTGCTTCTGTGGGCGTAAAGAGTGTATTGAACACACATTGCTGTTCTGTCCATATGCCTATAAAGTGTGGCGTGGTGTGAAGACAGCATACCCAGTACAGCTAAGGAGGAGACAGCTCACTAATATCAAAGTCTGGCTGTTTGATTTTCTTACAAGAGCGGACGATCGCGAGGCGGTCACTTTGGCAGTTACGGTGTGGCACCTGTGGAGTTCTCGCAACGCGGTTCGCAATGGCGAGCCTCTCAAACACCCTAACAGCCTGGTTTTGCAGATTAAGTCCTATATGGAGATGATTCTGCAGCACCTGTTTAAACATCCAGCCAGCCATAGTCGTGAGACTACTACAGGAAGAGTTCCTGTTTGGTCTCCGGCGCCAGAAGGTGTGGCAGTTCTTAATGTTGATGCTGCGTTGTTCTCGTCTACTTCAACAATGGGGGTCGGCGTCGTAATCAGGGACCACATCGGAGTCTTCCTGTCTGCTTTCAGTCAGGTGCGCCATGAGGTTACGTCGCCAGAAATTGCAGAAGCACTCGCCATCAGGAGTGCAGTCACCCTCGCTCGAGAAGAAGGCCTGGATAGTTTCATCTTGCTATCGGACTGCCTCTCTGTCATCCAGCGGATCCGGTCATCTTCACGTGATCGGTCGTTGGTCGGGGTAGTAGTGGAGGACATAAAACACCTGGCTACTTCCTTTTCTTCGGTGGTTTTTCGTCACATTAGTCGTTTATTAGTCGTTTATGTAATAATTCAGCACATACTCTGGCTCGCCGAGCTGATCGCTTTGGTAGCTGTTCTTTCCGTGGATCTGTGCCGGATTTCATCCGGGACAAACTGTGTATTGATATGAACTGATCAATAAAGTGTTGAATTCTAAAAAAAAAAAGGTTTCGTACGTTTTTTTTGTCAGCCCGCACTTCTAACGTCTCCATAGTTAATCGAGGTGGTACTAATCATCGCAAGATTGCGTGCGCTCTGGCTATTTTCCAGCGAGTCCATATCCTGCCCATGCGGGCACGATACCCGCGGGTACCCGTGCCCGGGGGTAAAATTGCCAACCTTAAGCTGGCCCAAAGGCCTGGAGGTCCACATGCGCGCCGGCGTGGATGGCACCTTCACGCGGAATATTCACGCGAGACATGCATACTGCTGCTTGCATGGACATAATCTCATGCATGTTCTCTGCCATGCTTAGAGCATCCTCACTTGTATCCCCGACGAGCCCCCCGAGCGACGATTTTCCCATCCGAACGGCGTAATTCGGCCCAGTCGTACCCTTGGTTGCTCGATTTCGTCCGGATTCGGGCCTAAATTCATCCGGCGAGCCCACGCCAACCCCGGTCCCCCGGGATTCTATCGGGGAGTCCGGACGAGTGAAAAGCGGGGAAGGGTCCGATCTGTCGGCGACTCGACACACGAACCCCACCGCCACCTCGCTCAAAATCTCCCTCACCCCTCGTGTCTCTCTCGCCGCCGGCACCACCCCGCCAGCTTGTTGCCCAGATTCCGCCGTCCCTCCTTCCCCACCTGCCTATATTCCGCCGTCTTTCGACGACGGCCTATCTGGCTGCTCCTCCGCCGGCCTATTTTCCGACGACGGCCTACTCCTCGTCGGTCGCGGCTCGGTTCGTCGAGCTTACGCGAGAAGAGATGGCAGCCGCTGCCGAATTTGTTTCGGCAATTTTCTGACTCTTGTTGGCCGAACTTGTTAAATATTATGTCGAATTTGTTTGAAATATGTCAAATGATCGAGGTTGGGGGTTTCCTGCCGGGGGGACGGCTGGAACTTCGGCGCTCCCCAGACCAAATTTTCCTCCAATCCGGACGAAACTTTCGCCGGATTTGGGCGTGGGGAGCGCCAACGAGTGGAGATGCTCTTAAGCACGTGAATATTATCGGGAGTAATAATTGACAAGTCATCAAGAAGAGCAGTATCCGTGTATAGTATCCGTGTATGTACTCATTTATATCACTTCCTCGGTTTATAAATAGATGTCTTAGATTTATTTAAATTTAGATCTTTCTATACACTGATACATTTAAATTTTGACAATTCCAAAAAAACTTATTTATGAATAGAGGTAGTAATAAAATTGCATGCACACGCACACGGACGCGCACACACACAGTTGGGCTTTCAGGTTAGGCTTTTGGGGATGGGACGGGGTTGGGTCGAGGTTCAGGCAGAGGTGGCGGCCGGCAAGGGAGGTCGTGGTGGTGCTCAGTGGAGGGATTATGCCATCAGCCGTTGACGATCTCTGCTCACCTCTCTCCGATTCATCTCCTTGGATGCCTATGTAGTAGAGGGACTCTGCGATTACAGGCCAGCAGCATGGTTGCTCCCCTCTTTCCAAACCCATTAGCATTCAAAGGGAATGTGGCTCAACAAGGTTCAAATGATGGTGGAGCATTGCATACAAAAACATAAAGCATTGAGGTCAGTCGTGATGGTGCTCAGCAAGGGTACATATATAACAGAGATATAGCTGAATTTGTAAATTGAGGTTGGTGTGTGTTAATTTAATGCTAACTGATATGTACTTGTAAGTGCAATTGAGTTAACTGAACGAATACATTGAGATAAGAGTTAAAGTTTAAGCCGATTCCGATTCTTGACAAGATAATACTATGCCGATTTAATGTTAGGGATATAAAAGTCAAAATGGGTACATATTATTTAGTTGAAATAAAATCGTTCTTTACTGGTCTAGCATAATACGCGTGCCATGCAAATCAGGAAATCATTTAGATAGCTAGGGAACAAGCATGCTTTAATTTGAAAATGTCAAATAAGTTTCATACTATTGTCAATGTGGTTCGGTAGCGAAGCACGAACAATGTGATAGTCATATCAATATATGCATCTACTTTTGTAGGGTATTTATTTAATATTGTAGAAGTGAATACCTATCTGGGGTTTGCTCCATTACAAAAACCTCTCTTCCTAAACTTGAACACATTAAAGGTTGAGATTGTTTCGTGCCCCTTCGTAAGTAAGCTTATGAAGCGATACAGAACGATCTCAGTCCTTGATGAGTTTGAGTTTTGGGGTAGGGGTTGTACTACATCAAGCCTCTATCCATATTTGGTCAAACTATATAAGTTTTAACTTTTGACTAAATTTATATGCACTGGAGGTAATAAATCATTTTATAACATGTCTAGCTAGGTGACATACACAATGCATAAACTAAAACTGTGTAGTATCAACCATTGTACAAGTGTACATGCCTTCCTACTTCCACAAAGTGACAAGAAAAATGTGCCGCTCTCAAGCCCATATTCTGCCGATGGCGACCCAGGTTGGTGTTAAAACTGGTTATGTTGAGTGCACAAATGGTATTGGCACCTCGCCCAAGAGCATGAGAAAGATTAAAGTTGGGTTAGCACAAATCAACAAACAAGTCTTAGCGTCAGATTACTTCACGTCTTCAAAAGCAGAGAGAGGAAGAGAATGGCAAGAAACCTACGGCTACCGAAATTCATCCAAATGTTTCGGGTCTCTTTTCGTAACAATACAATGTCATCACTGGTGATTTCTTTACAGTACAATTGTTTTATTGACATAGAAATTCTGTACATGCATGTCACTTAAAGTCAGCGCCTAAGAATACTAGAAAGAAATAGGATCACGAGAGGCCAATGAATCGAGATGCTAAATTCTTCGCATCCATATGAACTAGCTTGTCAAGTCAATACCGCTGTACTACCCAGCACAGAGGCTCCCATCCTCGATTTGCATATCCTCCACCTCGTTCTGCTCGTTCATGTATGCCGATAGGTTCATGTAAAGCGCCCGGCACACCACGTACGTCGCCGTCGCCGGGACCCGCTTCCACCGCGCGAAGCACTCGGCGTGAGCAGCGGCTTCCCCCAGCCTGGCGTAGAGCGAGTGGGATCTGCGGAAATTAAGGAACGCAAAACGGAGGTAAAACACCTACGCGCTTCAGGTGGAGATTGCTTCAGTGGGCATGCATTAAGCAGTAGACCAAAGTATGGTCGGTCAATTAAGTTTGTTAACAACGCCGTCTGCTTTCTTGGCTACCCCAGCACGAAACCTCCTCCTGCCCTTTCCTGTAGGAACTTTTATGTCTCCTTCATCGTCGTCAGTGACCTCCATCTCAACATAGCCTTTTTGTTGGTACTGCTCGCGGATTTCCGCAATCATGTCAATTTGATCCTTCACTGCATTATCATTGTTGTCCAGCTGACGGTACTTGTCCAGCGAAAACCCTGAATTGGCTACGACTTCCTCGCCATTGGGGATGAGCGCTGTGATTCTTTTAAGAAAATCCTCGCCTAATGGAGGTAAAGGTTCCCACTTCTCGACTGTCATGAGGCGATTCATGTGATACTGCGGCATACGTACCTTCTTCTTCATGTTCTTTTTCTGTCCTTTTGCAGGCGCCGCCGGATCTACAGGCGGCACCAGCGGGTTATTCTTCACCTCAGCGGGTGCCGCCGGATCTACCGGCGACATCCCCTTTGAAGAACCGACGGCCAGTACCTCCGTCGTGGCCGTCTTCGAAGACGATGAACCAGCCATGGGATTTTCACCTACCCGTACTCTTTCGAGAGGAAGATTGGTTTCTTGGATTTGGTGTGTCACCTCCAGACCTCCTCGCCTACCGACCCCAATATAAAGAACAGCCAACCCTAGGTTAAGAGCATCTATAACAGAGCCCGTAAATCCCACCGGAACCGAACTTTTCCGGCGGATTTACGGGTTCGGGCCGAAACTGGCGCAGATCAGCGCCCGAAAAAGTGGGCCGGCCCGAATTGGAAGTTTAGGGGCCCCAACAAATCGCCGCACGGCCCCTATTAAAAGGGTTCGCCCTACTCCCCTCCGCCGTCTTCTCTTCCTCCGCCGCCGCCAGTCTCCCGCTCCGACGAGCAATCCACACGCAGCCAGCCATCGCACCTCCAACCTCCGCCGCACGATGGCCTCCCGTGGAGGTGCTGGCAGCCCAGCCGCCGGATTGGGCGGCGGGGAGTCGCCGCCGCGTCCGCCCGTATTCCGCACCGAGGAGGAGCGGCGGAAATTGGTCCGCTCGGAGGGCGCGCGCAAGCGCAGCGCCCGCCAGTGGACCAACAGGGGGCTCACGCCCCCGGGGAAGCTCGCCAAGTACGCGCTAGGAGGCGAGGGGTCCTCCACCGGCGGTTCGCGACGACTCCGTTTGTCCGAGTCGGAGGAGGAAGAGGAGGAGTCGGAGGAGGAAGAGTCGGAGGAGGAGGAGGAGGAGGAAGAAGAGGAGGAGGAGGAGGCGGAGCTGGCTGTCGTCGCGCATACGGCGGCGACGGTCGTGTCCGCCGAGGACTACGTCCACGACGACGAGGAGGAGGACGCGGTTGTCGCTCAGGTGGCGGTCGTGTCCGCCGCGGAGGCCCGTCGATGCTGGCGCCGCGACGAGGCCGACGCCGTCCGGCAGGTCCAGGAATACGAGGCGGCGCGCCGTGAAGAACGCGCCCGCCGCTTCCAGCAGGAGATCGTCGAGCTCGACGACGACTAGGAGCTCCAAGCGTCCGCCGCCTCGCCTTCCACCGCCACCACCGCCGACGTCGCGCGTAGAGGCCGCATGGCCGATTTTTGGGCAAAATTAGATCGCGTTGCTGCGGATATTAGTTAATTTAGGTTATTAGTTTGAATTATGTAGTGTTTGGTGCTCAATCCGAGCAACAACTATCGTCTATTTGTGTTCATCGATGAATTCTCCCGCGAGATTTTTGATTACATGTTTTCAGTTCGTGTTTTACGGTTTCTGTTCTGCGCCACTGCCAAAAACGGAAAAACTCTCGTTTTTGGGAGACTAAATCCTTCCTTTTCGGTTTGCGTTTTTTTGGGCTCTGCTAGAGATGCTCTAAGGTAGATTCCTCTCCGGCTTCCTATCCGACTAGGCGTCCACCTAAATCGCTAGGCCTTAGGGAATCTCCAACGAGGCGATCCATCCTACGCCCGCGTGTTCAGATGGGTCAAAACGGATAAAACCGCGGTCCATCACGGTTACGCATCACAAATGCGGATGGCCACGGTGTCCTGGACGATCCAAGCCCGGCCCAAATCTAGGCCAGGTTTACGTGGCCGCAGATGACACGTGGCGTCCTCGCGCGTCCGCCTGCTCGCCTCCCTGAGTCCAGCTGTTGATGGGGACGTGAATAGTGGCAGAGCCAGAACAATAATCTTGTGTAGTCACTTCAAAACTGTGTAGTAGTGAGAACCGACCTGAGGTTGGGTGGTTAGGAGGGTCGTTGTACCCCCAGCCCACCAGAGTTCAAACCCCAGGTTTGACATCTATGTGTCTCATAAAGGCGGAATATTCATTCAGTGGGAGGCGACGTTCCCGTCGACAGCGAGGCGCCTGTGGTGACTTCGTCAATATCAAGATTCACTCCGCCGGCTCAATCTTTCGGAGGTGCTCATAGGGGTAGGGTGTGCGTGTATGCGTTCATAGGGGTGAGTGTATGCGCGTGTATGTGAGCGTCTGCGTTTGTATTGTGTTTCTCAAAAAAAAAAAACTGTGTAGTCAAACATATCTATTTATATGATTTTTTTTTTCATAATTTCCGCCTATGCACCTAAAAAACTGTGTAGTCAATAGGCTACACAGCTCTAGTGTGGCTCCGCCACTGGGCGTGAATATTATTAAATGTGGACTGGGAGGGGACTGTCCCTGTCCTGTTCACTTCCCCACTTGCAGTCCACCTTTCCACGTGCTCGCAACCGCCGCCATGGCCCGAAGAGGGATTTTGCTCCCGGCGCCAACGACGGCGAGGCCAGCAGTAGTCGCCATCTTCCGCCGGCGTTGAGGGCTGCCAGACACCACGACGGTCTCTACACCGGAGAGGCCGCCCGCGTCGGCGCGGCATTGGCGCAACCCACGCCGCTGGTGCCGAAGCCGGAGGACGACGACCTGGACATGCGCGCCGCTCTGGCACTGTCCAAGGCAAAGGAGGAGGCCAAGTGGCCGCATCTCGCGGCGGTGATCCGCATGCACCTCCACGATGGAGTAGGAGGCCCGGTAGGCGGTCGAGGACACCCGCCGGGAGGAGGAAGCCTTGCGGCGGCGCGAGGAGGCCAGGCTCCGGCCTGAGGAGGCCAGACGACGGCGCGAAGAGGAGAGGCGTCGACGCGAGGAGTGAAGGAGATATGCCCTAGAGGCAATAATAAAGTGGTTATTATTTATATCTTTATGTTTATGATAAATGTTTATATGTCATGCTATAATTGTATTAACCGAAACATTAGTACATGTGTGATATGTAAACAACAAAGAGTCCCTAGTATGCCTCTTAACTAGCTTGTCGATTAATGGATGATTAGTTTCATAATCATGAACATTGGATGTTATTAATAACAAGGTTATATCATTATATGAATGATGTAATGGACACACCCAATTAAGCGTAGCATAAGATCTCGTCATTAAGTTATTTGCTATAAGCTTTCGATACATAGTTACCTAGTCCTTATGACCATGAGATCATGTAAATCACTTATACCGGAAAGGCACTTTGATTACACCAAACGCTACTGCGTAAATGGGTGGTTATAAAGGTGGGATTAAGTATCCGGAAAGTATGAGTTGAGGCATATGGATCAACAGTGGGATTTGTCCATCCCGATGACGGATAGATATACTCTGGGCCCTCTCGGTGGAATGTCGTCTAATGTCTTGCAAGCATATGAATAAGTTCATAAGAGACCACATACCACGGTACGAGTAAAGAGTACTTGTCAGAGACGAGGTTGAACAAGGTATAAAGTGATACCGAAGATCAAACCTCGGACAAGTAAAATATCGCGTGACAAAGGGAATTGGTATCGTATGTGAATGGTTCATTCGATCACTAAAGTCATCGTTGAATATGTGGGAGCCATTATGGATCTCCAGATCCCGCTATTGGTTATTGGTCGGAGTGAGTACTCAACCATGTCCGCATAGTTCGCGAACCGTAGGGTGACACACTTAAAGTTGGATGTTGAAATAGTAGAACTTGAAGATGGAATGGAGTTCGAATATTTGTTCGGAGTCCCGGATGAGATCCCGGACATCACGAGGAGTTCGGAATGGTCCGGAGAATAAGATTCATATATAGGATGTCATTTTATGTGATTTAAAATGATGCGGAAGGTTCTATGGAAGGTTCTAGAAGGTTCTAGAAAAGTCCGGAAGAAACCACCAAGGAAGGTGGAGTCCCGGAGGGACTCCACCTCCATGGCCGGCCAACCCTAGAGGGGGAGGAGTCCCAAGTGGACTCCCCCAAAGGGGGCCGGCCACCCCCTCCATGGAAGGTGGAACTCCCACCTCTAGTGGGAGTCCTAGCTTGGGTAGGTTTCCCTATTACATGGAAGGTTTTGGGTTCGGGTCTTATTCGGAGACTTGTAGTCCAACACTTGGGGCTTCCACCTATATAATGAGGGGCCAAGGGGAGGGGGCCGGCCACCCAAGAACCACAAGGTGTCCGCACCCCTATAGTGGCCGGCGCCCCATCTCCCCAAACCCTAGCGGCCTCTCTCCTCCACCACATCCCGCACGCTTAAGCGAAGCTCCGCCGGATTTCTCCACCACCACCGACACCACGCCGTCGTGCTGTCGGATTCAAGAGGAGCTACTACTTCCGCTGCCCGCTGGAACGGGGAGGTGGACGTCGTCTTCATCAACAACCAAACGTGTGACCGAGTACGGAGGTGCTGCCCGTTCGTGGCGCCAGAGGGATCGTGATCAAGATCTTCTACGCGCTTTTGAAAGCGGCAAGTGAACGTCTACCGTAGCAACAAGAGCCTCATCTTGTAGGCTTTGGAATCTCTTCAAGGGTGAGACTCGATAATCCCCTCGTTGCTACCGTCTTCTAGATTGCATCTTGGCTTGGATTGTGTGTTCGCGGTAGGAATTTTTTTTTCTATGCAACGTTATCCTACAGTGGTATCAGAGCCGTGTCTATGCATAGATGGTTGCACGAGCAGAACACAATGGTTTTGTGGGCGTTGATGCTCTTGTTATCTTTAGTTTGAGTACTTTGCATCTTTGTGGCATAGTGGGATGAAGCGGCTCGGACTAACTTTACATGACCGCGTTCATGAGACTTGTTCCTCGTTCGACATGCAACTTGTATTGCATAAGAGGCTTTGCGGGTGTCTGTCTCTTCTACTATAGTGAAGATTCAATTTACTCTTCTATTGAAAACATTAGTATCAACGTTGTGGTTCATGTTCGTAGGTAGATTAGATCTCTCTCGAAAACCCTAAACCACGTAAAATATGCAAACCAAATTAGAGACGTCTAACTTGTTTTTGCAGGGTTTGGTGATGTGATATGGCCATAATGTGATGATGAATATGTATGAGATGATCATTATTGTATGGCAACCGACAGGAGCCTTATGGTTGTCTTTAAATTTCATGTTGAGTAGTATTTCAAAGTAGTTGTAATAGTTGCTACATGGAGGACAATCATGAAGACGGCGCCATTGACCTTGACGCTACGCCGACGATGATGGAGATCATGCCCGAAGATGATGGAGATCATGTCCGTGCTTTGGAGATGAAGATCAAAGGCGCAAAGACAAAAGGGCCATATCATATCACATATGAACTGCATGTGATGTTAATCCTTTTATGCATCTTATTTTGCTTAGATCGCGACGGTAGCATTATAAGATGATCCCTCACTAAAATATCAAGATAATAAAGTGTTCATCCTTAGTAGCACCGTTACCAAGACTTGTCGGTTCGAAGCATCTCGTGATGATCGGGTGTGATAGAATCAACAAGTACATACAACGGGTGCAAGACAGTTTTGCACATGCGGATACTAAGGTGGCCTTGACGAGCCTAGCATGTACAGACATGGTCTCGGAACACGTGATATCGAAAGGTAGAGCATGAATCATATGGTTGATATGATGAACACTTTGAGTGTTCGCCATTGAAATCACACCTTGTCTCGTGATGATCGGACTTAGGTGCGGTGGATTTGGTTCGTGTGATCACTAAGACAATGCGAGGGATATTGTTTTGAGTGGGAGTTCACCTAGATTTTTAATTATGTTGAATTAAAATTTGAACTCAATTTGTCATAAACTTAGTCTAAACTTTTGCAAATATATGTTGTAGAGATGGCGTCCCCAATCAATTTTAACCAGTTCCTAGAGAAAGAAAAACTTAAGAGCAACGGTAGCAACTTCACCGACCGGTTCCGTCATGTGAGGATCTTCCTCTCCGGCGGAAATCTGCAATATGTGCTTGATGCACCGCTAGGTGACCCTCCCGCAGAAACTAAAACCGATGAAGTAAAAGCCGTTTACGAGACTCGGAAAACTCGGTACTCTCAAGTTCAGTGTGCCATCCTGTGCAGTCTGGAATCCGATCTTCAAAAATGTTTTGAGCACCACGATCCTCATGAGTTGATGAAAGAGCTGAAAGCTATTTTTGAGACTCATGCGGCCGTGGAGTGCTGATACGTCTCCAACGTATCTATAATTTCCGATGTTCCATGCTTGTTTTATGACAATACCAACATGTTTTGTTCACACTTTATATCATTTTCATGCATTTTCCGGAACTAACCTATTAACAAGATGCCACAGTGCCGGTCTCGCTTTCTGCTGTTTTTGGTTCCGTAAAGGCTGTTCGGGCAATATTCTCGGAATTGGACGAAATCAACGCCAAACCTCCTATTTTTCCCGGAAGCGTCCGTAACACCGAAGAAGAGTCGGAGAGGGGCCAGGGGGCCACCACACCACATGGCGGCGCGGGCCAGGCCTAGGCCGCGCCGGCCTAGGGTGTGGCGCCTCCGAGTGCCCCCCGCGCCGCCTCTTCGCCTATAAAAGCCCTTTCGACCTAAAAACG
>NC_061508.1:262435420-262517518 GCF_022539505.1 Lolium rigidum
ATCGGTGCCGGCAGCCGGTCCTTGCCCATTCCGCGGGTCGCCGGAGTGATGTCCGCGGCGTTCCACTTTTGAGCATAGGGCAGAAGGTGCCCCAGGTCCCGGCCTTGGCGCTGGAACTCCGCGATGCGGCCAAGAAGGCCGGTGGCCTTCATGCTGGCACCTTTGGCGGCCTTGGAGACGTGCAACACCAAGGGCTGCTGGCCGCCCGAAGGGGCGCTGGAGGCCGTCGCCTTCCCCTTGATGAGCTTGGAAGGCTTGGGCGGCGGCGCGGTAGAGGCGGCCCCGGAGGTCTTGGCCGGCGGCGCGTTAGGAGCGGCCCTGGAGGGCTGGGCGCGAGGAGCCTCGGGCGGAGGCATGAGGATGGTGCGTGGAGAAGGGGGAGCGCTAGGAGCGTCACCCGTGTTGGAGCCTTCCGGCGCGGAAGATTCCGGCGCGGAAGTTGTCTTTTCAGGGACGGGAGGAGCAGGAGGCTCCGCCCGCCCGGCAGCTTCTTCTTCTCCGGCGCCGATGTTGCTGGCGCAGGTGTCCTGGTGTTCTGGGAGGAAGGAAAGATCCTCCTCCGTGCGGTGATCTGACGATGAAGGGGCCGCACGTCCCGAATTTGTTGTGCCCCCCGAAAGGGAGGCAGAGGTGTTGCCGGCACCAGATGGTGCCGGGCTTGAGCGAGGAGGAGGGGTTGAGGTCCTTGCGGATCCCTCAGAGCCCGATGGCCTTGGGCCAAGCTTGAGAGCGGGGCTGAGAAAAAGAAAAGACAAATGGTTGAGAAAAAGCAACCGGAAAAAGTACTTAGCAAAAAAGAGGCAAGCCGGAAAATAAAAATTACCCGGAAGCAGTTGGCATCGCCTTGCGTCCGTAGCGGCGCACGCCCACTTCTTTCTCCCCCACGGGCTCCGTCCGGAAGCGCTTGGAGGGAGGAGCATGGCTGGAGCCGGCAGTAGATGCCGGCTGCTTATTCTTTTGGCCCTAGGCCATGAGTTTGTCCACAAACTCAGAGCCGGCCTCGGCGCGCAGGGGCGGCACGCGCTCGTGGATCTGTGAGTTGGATATGGCTAAGAAGCAATTCGCAAGAAAGCAATAGCGGCAAAGTACAGGAAACCGGAAAAGAAAGTACCTCGAGCACGGTCAGGTCGTCAGGGCTTCCGGTTGGCTCCGGCGGGTCCCGGCCAAGGCGCGCAGCCGGAGTCTTCCCCATCTTCAGATCCTTCCAAAGGATGTAGGGATCCGGGTCGAAGGAGTCAAGGGCGCGTTTCCGGAGAGTTCCTCGCCGCTCTGCCTGGATAAGAGGGAAGCGGTCCCTGGCCTGAAACAAGGTAAAAGAGAAGGTTAACAAAAGCAGAAAGTTACCGGCAAAGACAACCCCAAATTGCGCAATCTCTTACTTCTTGAGTCGGAGGGTTAGAAGAACTGAGGGGAAGGAGGCCCCATTCCCACGCAAAAGGCATAGCAGTTTGACAAATCTTCTTAGCCTTGCGAACAACGTCCTTCTTGCTGAGAGGACGGCCTGTGATCTTGGTAGGATCGCCTGGGCCATACATCTCGCTCATCCTATGTGCGCGGCGCTTCAGAGGAAGCACCCGGCGCGATATGAAAGTCCGGATGACATCATCAGAACAGATGTTGGTCTCCTTCTTCAAAGAGGCCAAGAAGCGCACTACCCGGTTGGTTTCGGCGTGTTCCGTCCTCGGGTTGTAGCTCCAATTGGTTCTGCTGGGGCGCCCCGCTCGATATGGAGGAAGGTTGATAAGATTGGCGCGGCCGCTGTTCTTCACATAGAAGAAAGTTCCTTGCCAGGCGCGGCAAGACTCGAGGCCGGTAAACTTAAGAAAGGTGCTCCCTTGGCGGGAGCCGACGATGCAAGAGCCGCACTGCACGGGCGGCTTGGGCTTAGGGATTTCCTTGCCCTGGACGGAGTTGATCCGCAAGTTGAAGAAGCGGGCAAACGTCTCACGAGTGGGACGAATGCCGATGTAAGCCTCCATGAAGGTGGCATAGCAAGAAAGATAGAAAATGGCGTTGCCAGGAAGGTGGTGAGGTTGAAGTTCGTAAAAATCTAGAAACTCCCGGAAAAAAGAGGAGGCAGGAAGGCCGAAGCCACGCTCAAAGTGAGCAAGAAAAACAACATGCTCGTCGTCTTCGGGATCCGGTTCGATCTCGTCATCAGGAATCCGGCAGGTAACTCCTTCCGGAATCCTCCGAGACCGGTACAACCAATCGATCTCAAACTCAGTAACGTTGGAGCCCATCCAGGCTCCGCGGGTGATTGGGGAAGGCTCCTCGCCGGAAGATTGGCTGGAGCTGCTAGAGGCTTGGCCAGAGCTACTGGCTTCTTGGCTACCGGAAGCTTGGCTAAAGCTACCGGATTCTAAGTGGCCGCCGGACTCTTGGAGGCTACCGGATTCCTGCGCGATTGCCGGAATCGGTCTCCATCGGATCTGAAGCCGTGGATTCACCGGGAGAGGGTCTACGGCGCTTGAGAGAAAGGGAAGAAGAAGATGCGGAGGAAGATTCCTCGTCAGACATCGCAAGGGTAGGCGAAAAAACAGGAATCCCAGACTTGAACCCCGCGTGAAGATCTACGAGTAAGAAGAAAACCAAAGAAAAAGAGGAAATAAGAACACCAAAGACCCAAGATCTGAAAAGCAAGCAGGGGGCGAGTGAAGCGAGATCGGTACCAACCTTAAGCGGCGCAGTCGCTGAGGGAAGTGTTTGCTAGCGGCGGAGCAGACCTGCGGTCGCCGGTGAGCACCGTCAACGGCGAGGCGGAGAAGCTCGCGAAGAAGGGCAAATGCGGCGGGCGCGATGAAGTTGCTGCCGAAGATCTCCGCACAGCGAAGTCCGGCGGAAGCACGGCGTGAGTTCGCCGGGCGCCGGAGCTTGAACGAGCGACGGCGGACGGAGAGCGACGGTGGCGCAAAGGCGTGGAGCTCTGTGCGCGAAGGAGGAGAATGCGAAGAAGATGAAGAAGAAGGGGCGGTTGTGTTTATAAAGGAGAGAGAAAGTGGGCGAGGGAACCGGCCCGGGCCGCGGCGGTTCGCCTCGCGGCCCGCGACGGTTCGCACCTTGGGCCGCCACGTGGCGAAGGGATACACGCGAGAAAATGGACGCCACACGGAGGCGCACACGGGATCCCGAAGAGGTAGTGGGATCCGCAGCGGTGCATTAAATGGGCGCGCGGGAGTCGAAGCGATGTGACAACGGACACTGGCGCGTCAGTTACAGTGCGCATGTCTCTGACAGGCGCGGGGCCCGAAATATTCTCGACTTCGCCGAGGAAGGAGTAAAGACACATGATACCGGAAAAGAGAGATGCCGGAACGAGCCTTGCAAATAGAAGAAAGAACAAGGGTAAAGGTGCCGGAACTAAGCTCAAGACATGAGTGATTAAACCGGTATCTTAAAAGATGAAAACCTGGCATGGTCCGTAGGATAGAATCCTCCGGGCTATACCAGCTTCGGGGACTAATGTTGGGGGATAACCCCGGTATGCCAAAGGCATGCCAAACCGGATGGTTTGAGCCATCGGGATACCGGTTTAATGATCTTACCGGAAGCCTAGTAGGAATCGGGAAAGCAAAGCTAAGCCGGTATCCCCGAGGGGTATGCCGGATCCCGGTATAGGAGATACCGGAAAGGAGAGCTCGTCGGCGGGACTGGTCAAAGATTCTCTTCAGAGCAAGAAGACAAGGATGAGCTAAGCAAAGTAACTTTATTCGAGCCACGGCGCCAAAGAGAGAGGTGACGGAGAAAGAAGCCGGAGGACGTCAGCTTCTATGATAAAAGAAGGCCCCGGTGTCATCTATGATTAAAGTAGCTTTGTACAGTAACTCTGTAAAGTAGTTTGTCCAGTCAAAGATGCCATTAGGGTTTCTTGCTCTGTAAGCCACCCTCTCCCCTATATAAGGAGAGGGGGCAGCCCTCCTTGCGGGCACGATGAAATAGAGGTAGACAGAACTTGTAACCATGCTGTGATCAATGAAGCTAGCGATCTAGTAAAGAGTTCTTCCTCTTGTCTCTCTTCTTGTATACCGGTCTCTGGCTGTGTTCTTGAGGAAAGCATCCGGAAGTTCTTCCCATCTAATCGCAAACCCTCCCCCGAATCCTCTTGCGTCCATTCGGCCCCAATCTAAGCCATCCTATGGCATCTGCTCGTTCACCACGACGACAAATTCCAACTCTAATAGCTCACATTTGACATACACTAATTGTTTATGCAATAAAATGGTGTGGTCACTTTGCATGATCATGCCCTAGTTTAATTAATGGACAATATGGCTAGTTTATGTAATTGATATTGTCCAAAACTATTAAGTAAATTATATGAAGTCCTATACTTCATTTAAACTTGGTCTCACATGAATTCATGTGATGTTTGGACCCCTGGCCAAACTCACTTATATGAATTGCTTAGAGATTTAAATTATTTCTCAAGAACCCTATGGAAACTATCATTTACATATTAAATAAAAGGAAGTGAATTCTCCTCAAGCAACACAACCCATGCACCCTAATTAGATTATTTGTGTGCATAGAATAGTTTGTGTGTATATATATGATACATGGAATATCCATTGAATTAGTGAGTAATTATACTCGTATTCAAATTTAGACGCTAGCACCGGAGAGTACACCGAAGAAGAAGGTTGCTACCAAGAGGAGGAGGAGGAGAATTTTGAGAACTACCAAGGCAAGCTAATATTCTTGCAAAGTGCAAAGCCCCTTGGGGCAAGGCACCATGAATCTTACCTTTTCTTACATAAGCCTATCCCAAGTTTATACATTACAAGTTTTACTGGTTTTCTCAATAAGTTGCTTTTATAGTTAACTTTGGTCAAAGTAAAGAAGTTACTAGAATAGTGAAGTAGTCTCAATCAAGCAAAGCAAGATAGCACCCCTCATGATTTAGAGCTAGTGCTAATGAATAAAACTTGACTACTCTAGATGGGAACAATGTGACTTGAAATGAATTTGAAACCTTGGAATGATGAATCAGTCCATTGAATGATTTTTGAAGGTGAATATGACCAAGAGAAGATGGTGATTTTTGATAAACATGATGTTGGTTTGAATGCGATACCTTTCCAATTAGTAAGTACCCCCACAATACCTGATTATGGGTAGGGCTTAAGCGGAAGTTTATGCATCTTAGTATGGGTTCCCTCCGAACACACGTCATAGGGGTTATGCTTGAGGCTGCCTCCGTTGTTGAGAAATGATGTGAAATTGAGGTGAAATGTATGGCCAAGCCACGTGCGGTTCCCAGGTTGACGGTTGGTCTTCACTTGGGAGGCCAAGCTCATGGGGAGAGGTGCTCATACTAGGATTTGTAAGTGAAAGGTTATGGTTGATGATCCGCGTACCGTGTTACGATGATTCGGGGTAATCCCGACGGATGAAATCAAATGTTGTGGCACAAGTGTGCAACCTCTGCAGAGTGTAAATCTATTCGAATAGCCGCGTCCACGGTTACGGACGGTTGGAAAGGCCATACAGTTTCCGATGTCATACTTTTGAAAATGATGTTGCAAGAAGATGGTGAAATGACTTGTGGTGAATTGAATTAAAATCACCACTTGAAATGGTGGGAATGACACTAATGTTCCCACTTGAGTTAGTTAGCACTTGAATAACCTTTTCTCAAATACTTGTGAACTAAAATTGGCTTTATGCAAATAAACTAGAGCTTAGCAAACCATACTAGAAATGTCTAGCACTTACATTAGTATTAGTTTGCGAGTACTTGAAGTACTCACGGCTTTGTCCCTGGCTATTCAAATGGCCAGAGTATGAAGATGAACAAGGAGATGAACAGCAGGACGCCTACGACAACTAGGAGTCTTCCGACGTCAAGCGTTGGCCTGTGGACTAGAGAGTCCTTGTATCTTACGCTTCTGCTATGAACTTGTGTTTGTTCGTTGATCAATAGATCAACTATTCGTGTAATATGGATCATGTGATTCCAATTTGTAAGACCTTATGGTTTCTAATGAATGATGACTGT
This sequence comes from Lolium rigidum, assembly GCF_022539505.1. Classification (NCBI taxonomy): domain Eukaryota; kingdom Viridiplantae; phylum Streptophyta; class Magnoliopsida; order Poales; family Poaceae; genus Lolium; species Lolium rigidum. The sequence goes on from NC_061508.1 coordinate 262,441,419, forward strand.
GATAGTTAACTATTATGCCTCGCAACAACAATATTCCTGGGATTGCGATGTATGACATAATAGGCATCCGGACTTAAAAATCCGGGTGTTGACAAGTTGGTATCAGAGCCATTGTTTGACCTTAGAAGACCTTAGTTAGAATGGGCGTTCTGAAAAACTTAACTTTGAAATCAAATGAAAGAAAATATTTGTGAAAATTTACTTACACTCTTGTCTTTGAGACTTTGCCAAAATTTGATGAATCATGCTCTATCTTATTTGAATCAACTTCAAATTTTGCCACACTTTACAATCTCTAACTTACTCATCCAATTCTCTTTCAGATGGAGCCGAATGAACCCATCAACACCAAGTTTTACCAGCTTGGGAACGGAGGGAGCTTGATCTTCGAGCACGACCTCAACGCCGTCTCTGACTTCCTTGGGCGCCCACACCCCGAGTTTCACGGGGTTCAGCTGGACGACACGCCCGGAGGAGAGTTGCAGTGGGTGATCACTGCCGACTTGAGGGGCAAGATGGAGCCTCCCACCTCGGAGAGGGTCCTCTTCTCCTTCCGCGAGAGCAACTGGCTCGACGGACTCGCACGTGGCCTTCAGGAGGCACTTGCGCGCCTTTGTGGACAGAACGTGGTCCGCATTCTCGCTTCGCGCTTCGCGCATCTCGTGAGGCGTGATGCCATGGGAGTGCCCATGGAGCTGCAGCCGCACCCGGAGTTGAGGCACCACGCTGAGCACCTGGACTTCATGCTCTATCAGACTCAGAAGGACCTCAACGCCACCCGCGCTTACGCGAACCAGACCCATGCTCACATCATCGAGCAGGGTGAGGCGATCAAGCTACTCAACAACGACCGCAAGAGCCTTCGCCAGCAGCATGCCAAGAAGGACGCTACGATTGTGCGCCTTCGCGCCAAGATAGCATCACTCGAGGCCACTGTCAAGGCCCAGGAGGAACAGATCAGAGAGCTGGAGGATGATGACGGAGGCATCGACCTTCAGGGAGGAGGAGCCTTCCTGAGCGACGACGACGACTTTGAGGAGGACGAGTTCACCGAGGAGGAGGACTACAAGTTCCTGGAGGCAGGACCTGACGACTACGTTCCGATCGACGTCGAGGATGAGGAGTAGTTGCACTAGTTTCACTTATGTAGGTGTGAGTTGTATCCTGTCCTTTGTATCGTAGCATGAGAATGGTTCTTAAAACCATTGGAGTATGTGTGTGTTAGTTTGTACTATGTGTTGAATGAAAGAATGAATGTTATGTTTGTCATGAAAAGATTACAAGTTTTCAAATGTTTTCAAACTTAACCAAAATGAACCATAGAATGTTCCCTCTCATCTCATGATCTTCTATATCTTCAGATGGCCCCTCCCAATCGCACCAACGACGCGATGTTGCAACTGCTGCAGACCATGCTAGCCGACAGGGAAACAGAAAGAGCCGAACGCCAAGCCAACCTCATTGCCTTGCAGAACATTGCCAACCAAGGCCATGGAAATCATGATCACCCTGGATCCAAGCTCAAGAACTTCCAGAACACCAATCCCCCGGTGTTTAGCAAGACCGAGGAACCCCTCGACGCCGACGACTGGCTCCAGACTATGGAGAACAACCTGGAAGTAGCCGGAGTGGAATCCAACGAGAAAGTCTTGTTTGCAATCCACTATCTCGCTGGACCAGCCCGCGCTTGGTGGACAAGCACCCGTGCCATGAACGGAGGTCAGTTCATGACTTGGGAGGATTTCAAGCTAAAGTTCAGCAAGTACCATGTACCCCCGGGTCTTATCAAAAAGATGAGGGATGAGTTCCGTGAACTAAAACAAGGTCGCATGACGGTGGTTGAATACCACGACAAGTTTCTCACACTGTCGAGGTATGCCCCTGATGAGACCGACACCGTTGAGAAGAGGAAGGAGAGATTCCTGAACGGATCGCATGATGAGATGCAGACTGTCCTCGTCAACATCCCCTTCGCCGACCTTGAAGCCCTTGTTGACTCCGCCATCCAGATGGAGGGCAAGCTGAACCAAGCCAATGAGAACCGCAAGCGCCGCATGGCGAATCAAAGTGGATCAAGCCACCCCCAGAAGTATCGCCCCAGCTCAAGCGGAGGTTTCACTCCGAGAAACAACAAGCCACCGATGCAGAACTCGCGCCCCGGTTATCAGAACCGGAGTGGAGGAAACTCCAAGCCAGGAGGCTACAACAACAACAACTACAACAACAACAACAACTACAACCGTGCTCCGCCCAGAGCCCCCAACAACAACAACAAAAACACCAACACCGCCCCCAGAACCGGAAGCAACGCTGTCCCCGTTGCGAACAAGCAGGACAAGACCACCATCACTTGTTATGAGTGTGGTGTAGTGAGGCACTACTCCAACGAGTGTCCCAAGCGTCTCGCCAAGCTCGCCGGTGACACCGCTGCACCTGCTCAGCAGCAACGCCTTGTCTCCACCGGCAAGAAGTTCGCCCCCAACAACCCCAATAACCGCAACGGCCGCCTCTATCACATGAACGCCGAAGAAGCCCGGAAGCACCGGATGTTGTACTCGGGTATGTTTTCTGTCAACCACATCCCTGCCGGAGTGTTGTTTGATTCCGGAGCATCTCATTCTTTTGTCACCGAAGACTTTGCATCAACAAGTAAAATTCAACCCCTCAGTTTGAAGCATGTTATGATAGTTCAAATTCCCGGATCAACCACCAAAGCCAGAAAATTTTGCAAAAATGTCCCTATCAAAATCCATGATGTAGATTTCTATGCCAATCTAATCATTCTGGGAACCAAAGGTTTGGAAGTCGTCCTAGGAATGGACTGGATGTCAAAACACAATGGATTGATAGACTGTGCCAAGAAAGCCATAACCATGACTAGCAGCACCGGTATCGTAGTAGAGCACGTCTCTGAAAAACTACCCAGAAAATTCACCTGCAACCAAAGTGTATCCAAGCCAACTCTAGAGCAAATCAGGGTCGTTTGTCGCTACCCTGATGTGTTTCCGGATGATCTACCCGGTATGCCCCCGGATCGGGATATCGAGTTCATCATCGAGTTAATCCCCGGAACTGGACCCATAGCCCAGAGAGCCTACAGCATGAACGCAACCGAGCTTGTGGAGCTGAAGAAACAGATAGATGATATGTTAGCCAAAGGTTTGATTAGACCAAGTGCATCCCCCTGGAGATCTCCCGTCTTGTTTGTGGACAAGAAGGATGGTGCAAATCGTTTATGCACGGACTATCGTAAGCTTAACGATGTCACCATCAAAAACAAATACCCCCTACCCAAGATAGAAGACTTGTTTGATCAACTCACCTGAGCCAAAGTTTTCTCCAAGATCGACCTTAGAACTCGGATACCATCAGCTGAAAATCCGAGCCACCGACATTCCAAAACCGCCTTTACCACCAGATATGGGTTGTACGAGTACAACGTCATGTCATTTGGACTGACCAATGCCCCCGCTTATTTCATGAATCTCATGAATAAGATCTTCATGAACTTTTTGGACAAGTTTGTCGTTGTCTTCATCGACGACATTCTCGTCTACTCCAAGTCCGAAGAGGAACATGAACAGCATTTGGAGACTGTCCTAGAAACCCTTAGACAGCACAAGTTGTATGCCAAGTTCAGCAAGTGTGAGTTTTGGTTGGAAGAAGTTGGATTCCTGGGACACATCTTGTCTGCAGGAGGAATTGCCGTAGATCCCGCCAAAATCAAAACTGTTATGGAATGGCAAGCCCCAACCACCCAAACCGAGGTCCGCGCTTTTCTTGGATTAGCCGGATATTACCGCAGATTTGTAGAAGGTTTTTCGAGCATCGCTCGACCAATGACCCAATTGCTGAAGAAGGACAGGAAGTTTGAGTGGACCGACAAATGTGAAGAGAGCTTTCAACAGCTCAAGAGTAGACTGACAACAGCCCCAATCCTGATCATGCCAGATATCGCAAAGCCCTTTGACGTATATTGCGACGCCTCCAAGACTGGTCTTGGATGTGTGCTTATGCAAGAAGGCAAGGTTGTATCCTACCTTTCAAGACAGCTAAAGCAGCATGAACAGAACTACCCAACCCATGACCTCGAGCTTGGAGCCGTGGTCTTAGCCTTGAAAGTTTGGCGTCATTACCTCATGGGTAATCGATGCGAGATCTACTCCGACCACAAGAGCCTCAAATACATATTCACCCAGAAGGAGCTAAACATGAGACAACGCCGATGGATCGAATTGATCAAGGATTACGACATGGAGATTCACTACCACCCCGGCAAGGCCAATGTGGTAGCGGATGCTTTGAGTCGACTGCCGTGCCAGTTGAACTCCATGCTCGCAACCGAACAGCCCAGCTTACATCAAGAGTTTGAACAGTTCAGACTAGAACTTGTTAGTGAAGGATTCCTAGCCAACATAGAACTGCAACCCACCTTGGTTAGCCAGATCAAGGAAGCCCAGAAGGCCAACGCTAGGATTGACGGAATCAAAAAACAAATAGCCGCAGGAAAAGCCCCCGGATTCACCGTAGACGAAGCCGGAGTTCTTTGGTACAAAGAACGTCTCTGCGTACCATCGGACTCAGACTTGAAGCAAGTCATCCCGCAAGAAGCCCATGACACCCTTTATTCAATCCACCCCGGAGGTACCAAGATGTACCAAGACTTGAAGGAGCAATTCTGGTGGCATGGAATGAAGAGAGAAATCGGCAGCTACATCGCCAAGTGTGATATCTGTCAAAGAGTCAAGGCAGAACATCATCGACCTGCCGGACTGTTGCAACCACTGCAGATTCCGGAATGGAAATGGGACTCCGTAGGAATGGACTTTATCACCGGACTGCCCAAATCCAGCAAAGGCAATGATTCCATATGGGTAGTTGTCGATAGATTGACCAAAGTCGCCCATTTCATTGCCGTAAAAACCACCTACCAAGGCCCGAAGTTAGCAGAACTATACATCTCCAGAATAGTCGCCCTGCACGGAACCCCGAAATCGATAGTGTCAGATAGAGGATCACAGTTCACCTCAAGATTCTGGCAGAAAGTGCATGAAGGACTAGGAACCCGTCTGAATTTCAGCACCGCCTATCACCCTGAGACCGACGAACAGACTGAGAGAGTCAATCAGATACTGGAGGACATGCTGAGAGCATGTGTACTGGAATACGGATCCAAGTGGGAAGACTACTTACCTTACGCAGAATTCTCTTACAACAACAGCTACCAAGCTAGCCTACAGATGGCCCCCTTTGAAGCCTTGTACGGAAGGAAGTGCCGTACCCCCCTAAACTGGTCGGAAGTCAGGGAAAGCCAAGTTTTTGGCCCAGATGTTCTTCGTGAAGCCGAAGATAAAGTACACAAGATTCGCGAGTACCTCAAGACGGCGCAATCAAGACAGAAGAGCTACGCCGACAAGAGACGTCGGGAGATGACCTTCGAGATCGGAGACTTCGTCTATCTCAAGGTATCCCCCTTGAAAGGAATGCAAAGGTTTCAACTGAAAGGAAAGCTCGCACCCCGATATGTCGGACCTTTCAAAGTCCTCAGCCGCCGAGGTGAAGTATCTTATCAACTGGAGTTGCCCGAAGAAATGTCGGCTGTGCACGACGTGTTTCATATCTCACTCCTCCGGAAGTGCCTTGAAGTCCCGGAGAAGACCGAAGTGTTCAAGAACATCGATCACTGATCGGTGGATATCAACAAGGACCTGACTTACCGCGAAGTGCCGATTCGCATCCTAGAGGAAGCTTACCGAACCACCCGCACCCGAAGCATCAAGTTTCTAAAGATACAATGGAGCAATCATACCGAAGATGAAGCCACATGGGAACGCGAAGACTTCATGAAGAAGGAGTACCCAGATCTCTTTAGTACCTAACTTTCTTTTCGATCTCGGGATGAGATCTTTTGTAAGGGGGAAGGGTTTGTAACATCCCAAATTTCAATAAAAGAAAGTTAGAAGAATTCCAGAGAGCAAAATTTCAAACCAACAAAAACTTTTTAAATTGCATATAGTGCCATGCATAGGACTTGTGCATTTGATTGATATGCCATGATGATTGTTATTAGGTGTATAAGCTAAACCCTAAAACCCAAATGTGATCATGAGAAGATCACCAACCAAATAAATCCAAAAAGAGGAAGAAAATCAAATAATTGCAAAACCCTAAAAACCCTCACATATGCTCTATGGCATTTTTATAAATTTTGACCCTAGACCAATTTGGTCTTCACCATTAGTTGAATAATGTTACTAAACACTTATTACAACTTTTGGAATCAAAGAATAACAATTCAAATAAATTTCAAATGCAAAACTTGCTCACATATGATAATGGTCAAAACTGACAATTATAGTCTGATCACTACTTCGAGCCATTGCAATTCAATTTTCTCAAACTAAATCTTGCTAACTCCTTGCACCACATCCAAGTCAACATCAAGGTGAACACTTTTTGTAAAGATCACCATGCCAAATTGTTTCTAGATCAATAGCTATGCTCATCCAAAGTTGTAACTTTTTATTAAGTTCAACAATCTCACACTTGTCAATTTTGGAAAATTTTTGAATTAAACTTTTCCACCACCACCTCTCCTCATCTCTGGTCATTTAGAACTCAACTAAACACACACAATTCAAATTGGTCAACCATTTGAATTAAATCAAATTTGGACAAATTTTGCAAATAGCATCTATGTCACTATTTGACACTATTTGCTATAGTGATCTACACATCTAATCTACATCAAACCTAGCCCATTTGGTCCCCTGGTTCCCTCTAACCATAAATGGCACATAGTAAACCTAAGGAGGGCAAGCATAGCTTGCATGGCATGGCCATGCCGGCCCATGCCATCCATGCCGCACCCCCTCTCTTCTCCTTCTTCCTCCACCTTGGCCCTGGTGTCCAGCAACACCACCTCACCCTCCTAGCCACGCCTAGCATCGCCACGGTCGAGGAGGAGCTCGACACTGGCCAGACCAGCTCGCGCCCATGGCGGCCAGTATGCCGCTCATGTCGCGCTTGGCGCGCCACAGCCACGCGCCGCGCCACCACCTCGAGCACGCCCTGGACCACCTCTCAGCAGGTTGAGCACCGCCGTGACACCTCAGCCATGCCAGACACGCTCGGAACCCAGACCCGTGACCGTTGGCGCCGGAGACGACGACATGTTCCCGTGCACGCCGCGGCAGTCGCGGAAGCAACGCGACCAATCCAGCCACCGCCCGACCAAGCTGTCGCCGCCAAACGCACCGCCAGGAACCACAGAACAGTGCCACGCCCTCGCCTAGCTCGCTAGCTCGCCGGAGACGCCGCGAGCATGTCGACCACCACCCTGCCCCGCAACCCTCACTCGCGCCTATAAATATCGAGCTCCCCTGAGCAATCCAAGCACACCATCACGATCACCACTCACCACCGCTTCGCCCAGCACCATTAGCTACCTCAATCGTCGCCGGAGCAAGGCCAATCGGAAGATCACCGCCGAGGAAGCTCTGCAGCAATCGCCGGCGATCCCGACCACCTCAGGCGACGCCACTGCTACCAGGAGGCTCGCCGTCGTCCACAACTTCGTCGAGCATACTGCCAACCCTCGCTGGAGCCACCGTAAGCTCTCCGACCCCCTACCCTCGCCGCGCCAGTGAGCTTCTCTCGCCGGCGACGACGATGACCCAGAGCCGTTAGATCGCCATCTAATCCAACGCTCCACACTCCCCGTACCGATTCGGTGTTTAAACGCCGCTGACAGGTGGAGCCCCCTTGTCAGGCAGCCCACGCGGGCACAGACGCGTGGTGGGCTGGCCTTGGGCCGTTTTAAACCCTTTCAGCCCATTTAGCTTTCCCGCCGGCCTTTTAATTCAAATTCGATTTAAACAATTCCAAACAATTTTCAATACTGCCCAAACTTTGAAATTAAATAGATTCAAATTGGCTTAACCAAATTCAATGAATTTTATGTTGTTGGAAAGCTAATGAAAATATCTACACAATGCCACTTTGGTCCCATGCCAAGATTTGTTGTAGAATTAATTTGATAAAAAGAAGAAGGCAGGGACTTTTACATATTCAAATAATTATTAAAAATCAACCAAAATAGATATTAAGTTAATTCCAACTCTAATAGCTCACATTTGACTTACAATAATTGTTTGTGCAATAAAACGGTGTGGTCACTTTCCATGATCATGCCCTAGTTTAATTAATGGTCAATGTGGCTAGTTTATGTAATTGATATTGTCCAAAACTATTAAGTAAATTATATGAAGTCCTATACTTCATTTAAACTTGGTCTCACATGAATTCATGTGATGTTTGGACCCCTGGCCAAACTCACTTATATGAATTGCTTAGAGATTTAAATCATTTATAGCACTATTAAATAGTATGAGGTGGTCTACCTCATTTAAATCATTTTCTCAAATGATGATGATGAACATTTGACTTAGGTCAATATAAGTTCATATATGATGGTTTGAGAAATTAAATCTTAAGAAGATTTCAATGAGAGGAAATTATTTCTCAAGAACCCTATGGAACCCTATGGAAACTATCATTTACACCGAAGAAGAAGGTTGCTACCAAGAGGAGGAGGAGGAGAATTTTGAGAACTACCAAGGCAAGCTAATATTCTTGCAAAGTGCAAAGCCCCTTGGGGCAAGGCACCATGAATCTTACCTTTTCTTACATAAGCATATCCCAAGTTTATACATTACAAGTTTTACTGGTTTTCTCAATAAGTTGCTTTTATAGTTAACTTTGGTCAAAGTAAAGAAGTTACTAGAATAGTGAAGTAGTCTCAATCAAGCAAAGCAAGATAGCACCCCTCATGATTTAGAGCTAGTGCTAATGAATAAAACTTGACTACTCTAGATGGGAACAATGTGACTTGAAATGAATTTGAAACCTTGGAATGATGAATCAGTCCATTGAATGATTTTTGAAGGTGAATATGACCAAGAGAAGATGGTGATTTTTGATAAACATGATGTTGGTTTGAATGCGATACCTTTCCAATTAGTAAGTACCCCCACAATACCTGATTATGGGTAGGGCTTAGCTGGAAGTTTATGCATCTTAGTATGGGTTCCCTACGAACACACGTCATAGGGGTTATGCTTGAGGCTGCCTCCGTTGTTGAGAAATGATGTGAAATTGAGGTGAATTGTACGGCCAAGCCCGTGCGGTTCCCGGGTTGACGAGTTGGTCTTCACTGGGAGGCCAAGCTCATGGGGAGAGGTGCTCATACTAGGATTTGTAAGTGAAAGGTTATGGTTGATGATCCGCGTACTGTGTTACGATGATTCGGGGTAATCCCGATGGATGAAATCAAATGTTGTGGCACAAGTGTGCAACCTCTGCAGAGTGTAAATCTATTTGAATAGCCGCGTCCACGGTTACGGACGGTTGGAAAGGCCATACAGTTTCCGATGTCATACTTTTGAAAATGATGTTGCAAGAAGATGGTGAAATGACTTGTGGTGAATTGAATTAAAATCACCACTTGAAATGGTGGGAATGACACTAATGTTCCCACTTGAGTTAGTTAGCACTTGAATAACCTTTTCTCAAATACTTGTGAACTAAAATTAGCTTTATGCAAATAAACTAGAGCTTAGCAAACCATACTAGAAATGTCTAGCACTTACATTAGTATTAGTTTGCGAATACTTGAAGTACTCACGGCTTTGTCCCTGGCTATTCAAATGGCCAGAGTATGAAGATGAACAAGGAGATGAACAGCAGGACGCCTACGACAACTAGGAGTCTTCCGACGTCAAGCGTTGGCCTGTGGACTAGAGAGTCCTTGTATCTTACGCTTCCGCTATGAACTTGTGTTTGTTCGTTGATCAATAGATCAACTATTCGTGTAATATGGATCATGTGATTCCAATTTGTAAGACCTTATGGTTTGTAATGAATGATGACTGTGATACTTAACTATTATGCCTCGCAACAACAATATTCCTGGGATTGCGATGTATGACATAATAGGCATCCGGACTTAAAAATCCGGGTGTTGACACCATAGGTAAGAAATGTAGCAGTGGCGCACCCGGAGACGTGCGCCACTACTAGGTTGGGGGAGGAGCTGGCCTCCTGTCACCACTTACTTATGGCGCACCACAATCAAGGTGCGCCACTACTACTTTTGTAACAGTGGCCCACCGTTTTGTGGTGCGCCACTGCTAAGTAGTAGTGGCGCACGGCAGTCATGGTGCGCCACTGCTGGCAGTCTTACGGCTAGGCCTTTTCCTTGTAGTGGCGGCGGCTAGGGTTGGGAGGAGGTGGCCGGCGGCGCCCCTAGGGGAAGAGGGCGGCGGCTAGGTCAGGACCCGAAGGGTCTCTGATACCATGTAGAAGAGTTATTGGAGATTGCACAGCACCAATAGGGCCGGCTGCTCATATATATATAGGCGGACACATGTAAAATTACAGGTACAACCCTGAGAAAACACGAGGACCTATACCTATACAATATGTTACTCAATAACAAGGACAACACTTATCTCTGGCGCAGTAAAATGCTCATACGCCGGTGGTAGATACGTACAACCGGCGCAATAAATATGTGGTGCGCCGGTGGTAAATAGCGCTGGCGTACCATTTATTTGGTACGCCGACAATAGATGTGTGCGGCTATAGGTGTTTTCCTAGTAGTGTTTTATACTGGAAACTTTGCTTAAGGAATTTAGAGATGTTGTTATAGAAGCTACAAAAGTCTTTGATCGGTTTAAGATGCTAGACTCATGTGTAGATGTTATTGGTACACTTGCATAGATAGAAAAAACCAAACCTGAAAATAATGAGGCAAAACCCATTTGATGAAAGTAGTGAGCGTAAAAGTGCTGAGAGCGGGTCTTCTAAAACTTATATTGATAAATTACAAATCCTTGTTGAAAAGACTTTGGGCATTGATCTTGATGCTTCTTCACTTGATAATACTTGATGCTAGCCTTTTTTTGCGCCTAGCTAAAAGGCATTAAAGAAAAAACACTCTTGGGAGATAACCCATGTTCTGTTTCTGTAATTTTCCTTTTGTTGAGTCTTGGAAGTTACTACCTTTATAATAACCTCTCCTTATCATTTTTATTTCGTTTTTGTGCCAAGAATAGCCTCTAATAAGAAGAAAGTAAGATTTGAGGAAGTTGCTGTCCTGAAACAGATTCTGTGTTGTCACCATAAAAAATTGTATTCCTAGCCAGAACGTAATTTTGAACTACCAATTTTTTAGCATATGCCCCAGATTATTATCCAACTTTCGTTACTTGAGCACTTTTCGATCTAAGCAACAAAAGACTTTCTAAAATATCGATCTTTACCTGTTGTTCTGTTTTTAACAGATTTCTGCCGCCATTTGCATTTGCCTCTTAATCTGTTTCTTTTTTAATTCTTTTGAGGAAAGAGCTTTTTGAAGAAGTTTCTACAGTAGCTAATGTTTTAATGGATGTTTGATATGTGTTAGAACTGAACCCAAGTGGATTTATTATTTTGATTGCACTAATGTTGCTAATAAGAATTGTGTGAAGTTTTGTATGAATGAAGTTTTCAAGTGTAGGGAGAGAAAAATGATGTAATAAGATGAAGTATGGACAAAAGATTAAGCTTGGGGATGCACATGTTACCCCAAGAAATATCCAAGAGGTACAAGCGTAAAAGTTTGGGGATGCCAAAGACATCCCCTCTTCATCAACAAAGTATCAGGTCATCTTTCTAGACGCTATATTTGTATTGCTTCATATGCTATGTGTTGTTTTTGGAGCGTCTATATTTTTGTTTTTAGTTTAGTTTAGTTTTGTTTGATGTAGCATATGGTTGGATCCCAGCATATTTTCTTTGGAGAACGACACACTCCGTTTAATTGCATAGAACACTATAGTTTTCGCTCTTAGTGTTCTGTGAGTGTTCTCTTTTGCTAGTACTGCGTTTAGCTCTTCGTTTTCAATTCGTATTTTGTTCAGAGCTTGTTAGTTTTATTTTATTTATGTATGATTATCTCTCTGGTCTTTATTGATGTTCATCTATTAGAGCTGTATCAAATAAATCGATTGGTTTTGGAGACGAGTAAAATGTTTCATGCTTATAGTGATGCAAAAGGAAGCTTGTCTAGACTGTGGCATAGACTTTGGCATTTAACATTCTTTATTATTCTTATCATATGCTTAGTAGTTATTGTTGTAGTATGACTTGTCTCAAATAGCTGAGAGTGCATAATGTGCCATTGAAAGAATCATGTTTTGTTTCCATCATACAAGGCATAGTATTGTTGTATTCTTCTTTGATGATTTATTAGGTTGACTTGGAACATGTTTACATCATGTTATGACTACAAATCAGTCACCTAGAGCCTATATGATCATTTAGTCTTGACTTGTAATATTACTTTATGTTTTGATTAATAATTTTTTGTCGCTATGCATTATTATGGCCATTATTGCTCTCTTAGTTGGTCGCTCCCAGTTTTTTGCTAGCCTTCGCTTGTACTGAGTATGAGCTCTACTCGTGCGTCCAACTACCAAAAACTAAGTTTGCGAAAAGTGTCCACCATATCTAACTACTAGCATCATTGCTCTTCCAAGTATATTCATCATGTTTTTATCTATCTTCCAAATTAAATCTTATCATGAGAAAATTAGTTAGTAAAGCTCTCACAAACTTGATGGCACATTTACTTTCTTGCACTTAATAAACCTGGACCATTGTGACTATCTTATGAAGATTATATGCTTGCAAATTGTGAGTTGGGAGTTAGCACAGCCATACTTTTTTGGGGCACGCTTTCAACATTGCACTTATTCCTATTTAGTTGATATCATGTTCTTTTGTTTATGGATGCCTAGCGGTGTAAAATAAAATAGAAACTTGTAAGTTCATGGAGTTTGTATATGTGTTAGAGAAACGCATGCGCAGCCAACTTAAGTCATGCATCATTCATGGTGAAAATTTACAGCGAACCATAGTGAGCAGTCTGTGAAGCATCTCCCATAAAAAGCTATGCCCATAGTAAATAAAAGGATTGCTGAGATGCTCATTTTCTGTTTGTCTTATCATTTTGGTATGCGAATGCTCCCATATCATGGGGCATGAGGTACCCCATTGTCATTCTCAATGATACATGTATCATTTTCGATTGTCCCTTCGCAAAGCTGATTTGGAGAACCATCCAATATACTTTTAATTTGCCTTCACCGGCCAATGTTACAAATATGTTTGGAAATTGGCTAAATGGTGTTGATAAAATATCTAAAGGACAAATCCGAATGGGTATTTGTGCCTTGATGTGGGCTATATGGAATTGTCGCAATGATATTGTCTTTAACGGAAGATCACATGCTAATTTCTTACAAGAGTTATCCGTATGGTTACGCACCTGGATCCACGAATGGTCATACCTACTACCGGAGGCTCGAGCGTGCGCATATGGATTCTGGATGCAGCCGTCTGGAGACGGTTGCTCGGGATATCTACAACCAGGGTGGCTGGCAGCCTACTAAGAGATTGCAACATGCATAAGAGTCTTTTCCTTTTTTCCGCTGGTTAATATTTGTGTACACTTTGTGTGATCCTTGAGTTGTATAACCTTTGAATGTTAAACTATGCAATAAAACGGCTGTGTGCATCAATTGATGCAGAGGCCGGGGCGAAGCTCCCATTTCGAAAAAAAACATGTATGCTTACAATGACAAGAACTTATTTGGTACCTAAGTTGAGTAGCATGAGGTTTAGGTACTCGTATTCAAGGGGCATGAGATTTTCAACTTGTGTTTTGTCAAGCATATAACTCATATTTGCCCTCGCATTAACTTTAACCATTCAAGATAAGGGGAAATGAGAGCTCAAAGATAATGAGTACCATACTTTTTTGGAACGTTTGTAAAACTTGTTAATCTTGCTTTCTTCTGCGAAGGACCCTTCTTTTACTTTTATGTTGAGTCTTCATCTTCTTGCTTTATGCACCAATTAAGAGAGCATAGTTGTCATTCTGAGTATAATATGCATAGTCCCAAATTTTATTATTTATTGATTCATGATTATGAAATTGCTTGTTCTCAAATTACTTGTATCTAGTCACCCTTTGAACTTGAAAGGTGTCCTGGCATTTATGTTTTGCCACTTCATAAAGAACAAGATGAGTACCACTTTGCTATGTTTTCTCTATGCTAAAAAACAAACAGTTGCTTTCAGTGCACGATTATTCTTGTTTGCGTCACTTTTCATGTGTCATATAGTTGCTAAGTTCTCCTTATTAAAATTATATCTATCATGCCTATGTTTAGAGTACTTTGATCCCAGCTCACAATGATTTTACAATAAATTGATTAAGATTGTGTTGGTTGCATGTCACCTCAAAAATTATTTTTGTTATCACTTACCTACTCGAGGACGAGCAGGAGTTAAGCTTGGGGATGCTGATACGTTGCAAATGTATCTATAATTTTTGATGCTCCATGCTTATTTTACACCAATTTATATACGTTGCACTTTTATACATTTTCCGGTACTAACCTATTGACAAGATGTCATAGTGCCAGTTCCTTGTTTTCTGTTGTTTTGTATTTCAAAAAAGTTGTACAGGAAATATTCTCAAAATTGGACGAAACAAAAGCCGAAGTTCATATTTTACCGTAACGAAGACGAAGTCTGGAGGAGAGATGAAGAGGCGCCACAGGGCGGCCAGACCATGCCTTGGCGCGGCCCGGGGGCCGCGCCAAGGGGTGGTGTGCCCCCCCAGGCGTCCACCGACCTCGCCCTTCCGCCTATTTATTCACGATCTCGGGAAAAACCTAAGTACCCGAGCCTCCATCCACGAAAATTTCCGTCGCGGTCGCCATCGCCGAACCCTAGCTCTGGAGGGTTCTGAAGTTCTTCCCAGCACCCTACCAGAGGGGGAGATCATCACCGGAGGCCTCTACATCGCCATGCCCGCCTCCGAAGTGATGCATGAGTAGTTCATCCCTGAACTACATGTCCATAGCAGTAGCTAGATGGCCGTCTCCTCCAATTTGTGCCTCATGTTTAGATCTTGTGAGCTGCCTATCATGATTCAGATCATCTTTATGTAATGCTACATGCTGTGTTTGCTGGGATCTGACGAATATTGAATACTATGTTGAGATTGATTATATACTTGTCATATGTTATTTGTGATCTTGCATGTTCTCCGTTGCTAGTAGATACTCTGGCCAAGTAAATGCTTGTAACTCCAAGAGAGAGTATTTATGCTTGATAATGGGTTCATTCCTCTAGTTTTCTCGAAGAGTGAAAATAACTTCTAAGATTGTAGATGTGTTGTTGCTACTAGGGAGAAAACAACAATGTTTTGTCTAAGGATAATTCTATTGTTTACTTTACACACATTGCTTAATGTGATAATCTGTTGCGTTCAACTTAATACTGGAAGGGGTTCGGACGATAACCTGAAGGTGGATTATTAGTCATAGACGCAGTTGGATTACGGTCTATGTATTATGTTGTAATGCCCGAACGAATCTCATAGTAATCATCTTGTCATGTATGGTCTTTATTCTGTCAATTGCATAGCTGTAATTTGTTCACCCAGCATGTTATTTATCTTTATGGAGAGACACCTCTAGTGAATTGTGGACCCCGGTCCTTTCTTTTACACTGATACAATCATTCGTTCTGTTTACTTACTGCAAGCACTGTTCTTTTTAATTCCACGTAAAACAAACATATCTTTTCACACTATACATTTAATCCTCTGTGTTCAGCAAAACCTGTGAGATTGACAACCTCGCTGTAAGTTGGGCAAAGTATTTTGGTTGTGTTGTGTGCAGGTTCCACGTTGTTGCTAACGTCGGTAGTGCACCCTGCCACAAGTCAGCTAGCAACACCTTTAGAAGCCACGCCTTTCTCCTACTGGTCGATTAAACCTTGGTTTCTTATTGAGGGAAAACTTGCTACTGTGCTCATCATACCTTCCTCCTGGGATTCCGCAACGGTGTGCAATCTGCGCTCATCACTGGCGGAGAAGGTCATGAAAGCCGAGACCGGTGGAGAGCAATGGTGATCACATCTTGGTGGTGAGGTGGAATTGGCTTGGTGCTTTATGACTTCAAACAACGACTTGTATGTGGGGGCGACTGCACAGGAGAAGTTTAGAGTTCTATCGTTCAGGGTGAAAATCCAAGGTTTGGCCTTAATTGGTTGTGTCTACCAATGTTCTTGTTGAAGACATTGTTTTGAGAGTGAGGACTTTCTTTAGGGTGAAAACCTAAGATCTATGATCGGGGCGGCGATAGTGTTTTTGCACTATTTCCTTCTTGAAGGTGTCGCTTATGGAGAATCTGATCTGCTGGCGTTGTCTTGGTGGCGTCAGTGTTGTTGTTTCCAGTTTCGATCTCTTTAGCGGGAATTTTCTTTTTGTAATTCTTCTCTCTTTTTTGGTTGTGTGCATCCTTTATGTCACTAGAGCATGATGTTGTTGCAGAGATTGGGTGTAATTGGTATCTTCGCGATATTAATATATGCTCTTTATTAGAAAAAAGGGGGAGTTAGGACTTAGGAGTGAGTGGTGCCGGACAGTGGTGGTGGTAGTCCTTGGTCATGTGCGAGGTGGCGGCTGCCCGGGTTCAAACTGCTCACTTCGGTGACATTATTGCGGGTTGTGGTGATGAGCTAGACAGCGACGGTCTTCGTTGGCGCGTCAGCGTGGAGAGTGTGGGTGTTGGGCATGACTACGCAATTCAAGTGGCCTCGCGGCAGATGCGTGGCGGTCGTTGTTTAGACATGGAGGGTTCATGTCAGGTTTTGGCTTTGTGTGCAACCCGAATGCCGGGGCGGCAATGCCGGATAATGGTTCTCTCTAATTGTGTTGAGTGACGAGGTGGCTCTTAGCGATGTTAATCTAGACTTGGGCGTCTAGTTCCATTATTGGCCTCATATTGTCGGACGAGTGGGGCTAGCGGTTTGCATGCGGGTTTGCGGTGGTAGTCTAGTTGGTCCCCGTAAGACACGGGAATGTGGTTTGCTACTCATGATTTGGCAAAATTCTTGCCTTGGCCGCTGGAGCGACCGACGATGGCGACAGCTTTGGCCGATGTGTTCATCTTGAAGGCATCGTCGTGGCCGGTTCTCTTGCTCCTCCACGTTATATTCTATGAGGGAAACCCTAGATCCCAAGCGGGCTCGGGAGAGGATGGCACTCATGCGTTGTTGCCCTCTTGGGGCCTCGTGTTGGATGTTATGATGGAGGGTCCAGTGGAGTGAGTTGGTGGTCAGCTGCGCCGAGTTGCAGCGCAACCCTAACTTCGTTTGATAGCAGAGCGCGACTTTCGGTGTGGACATGAAATTCCTGCACCGGCCTCGGTTGTTGCCATTGATGGCAGCGCTCAGATGTTGCTCTCTCCTTGGAGGCACTATTTTGGAGCCCCTTAACCTCCCATATCGATGTTTGGTATGTTTGTGTTGTTGGTGCTATCATGTGTCTCGTCTTTGGCTAGGAGGTGTGTGGCCCTATGCCGGCGTGGATGCTAGAGTGCCGGCTCCGTTTTTTCACCTCCACATTGTAGTGTTAAGGTATGTGTTGGGTGTCGACTTTGATCGCTCGGGTGTTTTGGTCGTCAATTCGTGTGGAGCGCTGCCTCACCTCGGGGTCGGTGTGTTGTGTTTGAAGTTGTATCGGTTTCGGGCCACTTTTCATCATAATCTGGTAAATTAACTTCTTCCATCTATCTATATCTATATCTATACCTAATAATAAAGAAAATAAGGTTTCTTGTCGGTCCGTTTTTTATTGCCCCTGATTTTCGTCCAAATTAAAAGCAATGCCACCGCTGAGTTAAAACGGTTCGTGTGTCGGCTCTCCTAGCGCTGTCTCCTGTCCTTGCCGGGTTAGAGTGTGTTCCGGTTGCTAATTTTCGTTTCCTTCCGTGTTACAGCCGGCCACTTCTTGCCTTCTCCCAGGCTTAAAATCTATACAATCTACGTCGTTGTGATGTGTATAAGTAGCCACGTCGGCTGCTGAGTCTGGCGTTCTGGTCGATCTCGTCGGCGAGGAGTCCTCTGGCGCGACACAGCTGCGGAGATCCGGGATCGTCGCTGGAAATCATGGGCGCTCGTCCATCATAATCACGGGCGCATCCAGGGATCATCGCCGGAAATTACGGCGCCAGTCCATTGGTCTATGTGAAACACCGCGGCTTGGTCGCTTGGAGGGCAGCATAGCAAGAGATAGATTAGAGTCTGGACCATGATTTGCCACCGTCCACCTGCGTCGTGCAGCTCACGTCCGTAAGCACGCTGAGGCATGGCGGCAGCCGGGCATGCACGTATCGAAACTTGGTCCAGGTCGACTGTTTCGGGCGCGGGAAGGGTAGGGGCATGATGTGTGCGCGCCGCCGTGCGTCAGGTGCCCGGCGCGGTGGCGGAGGCTGAGCCAGGACAGGGGAGCAGTATCAGCAGAAGTACTTTGAACTAGAACGATGATAATTCGACGTGGTGGCTCTGAAAACTGAGGACGGGAGCCTGTGTACTGGATAATACCGCAGTATTGATTTCATATGACAGTTCATATGGATCGGATAGAGTTTGCAACGTCTAAGTTTTGAGCAGTGATCCTGTCTCAAGGGCCATTGATTATTATATATATATACAACTTGTGTCAGTACTGCCATACAGATACAGAGGTTAACGTATAATCAGGACTACCTGCAACCCATCATATACTGCATGTGGAAGACATTTGCGATACAAGTCTGCGGTCGACAATTTGAAATCCGTTACAGGTTAATCCTATTTCAATGCATCTGTGAACAGAGGTGCAACACGCTCTGGCAGACACATCAAAATCTCATGGTTCTAATATGGAGGGAGAGGAGCAAATTGGTTGTAATGTTCCTGCAGATTGTATTGATTGGGATATTTGGGTATGTACCATACTAATGGTACTAACTGGGATATTGGTGATGTGGAACAATCCGTGAAAGAATCGAGCAACGTTTTTGATTTTATGGAACTACTGATACCAATGTGGAGCTGACAGTTTCTAGAAATTATGGTGTTGCCGTTTTAGCCTATCCAACTGCAAGCAAATTAAGGTCTACATGCGAATATGCGATACATCTTAGCATCAGATATGCAGGGATATCTCTATCAAATAAAGTGCTATACTACTATACCATTGAGAATGCTCCAACTAAATCAGGATATTATGAAGAAAAAAAGTCAGTTATTACAGAAGGAATACATAAATACTATTATAGATGATTTACTTGAGGTATTTTTACATTCTTAATCCTGCTTTTGAGATATTAAAGCGCATATGATTTAGAGCCATGCAATCGGTCAATTGGATGGGTTTTCATAGATGCAAATTGTTGAGAAGAACATTGATTTTCCCGGTGCAACGCACGGGCATATGTCCTAGTACCCCTAATAATAAAGAAAATAAGGTTTCTTGTTGGTCCGTCTTTTACTACCCTAAATTTTCGTCCAAATTACACTACTTGCCACCGGTAAGTCAAAAAACGTTTCATGTCAGCGGTTCATCTATTCCCCGACCTGCACGCCAGCGTCCTCTCGCCCGTACCTGCCTCACCTCCCATCGTGTAGTCTCCGGCTCCCGCAGAGCCCCGGCCTGCCCTGCTTGCCGCCTACGTCCTTTACAGATCCCTGGATTGCGCCACCTACTTCTAAGCCTTCATCCAGGACAAGATCCCCTCACCACGCCTGCTCGGATCTGGGAGTCGTTAATTCCAATAAAAACTGTCGTGGATTCTGCCGATTCTTCCGCCCCGAGCAGTCATGGTCTCTCTCCTTTTTTTCCCTCTGTTTCTCTCCCTTCTGCCGCCGAAGACCGGCCTCCGTCCATCCCTAAATCTTCCAGGGCGAGAACCCCGCCGGCCGCCGCGGAGAATCTAGCTCCGCACGTATCCAAATCCTACTGGTCAAGAGCCCTGCCTTTTTCAGAAGTACCCATCGTTGGATTCGTTGCTGAGCCTCCTCTGCCGCATGCCTCCCCAGGGCGCGCGGGCGGCCGGCCTAGCCGGAGATACAAGCGAAGGTGGTTCCTCAATGGCGTTGGAGCGCTCGGCTTCTTCGGGTCCTTCGCAGAGGTGGTCGTGCGCCTACCTTGCGCCATGAGGTATGTTCCCTTACCCTGCTCAATCAACGGAGAGATGGTGAGGAATGCAGATAGATGGTCAGGGCGAGCTCGGATCTGTCCGTAAGTGATGCTTGGCCTGGAGTGGATTGGCGCGGCGCCCTGATTGTAGAAGGAGGCTGGGAAAGGTGCATCTGGGAAAGGAAGAGGGCAGGGGGGCAGGCATGAACCATGAAGGAGCCTGTGCTCGGGGCGGGCTTGGCTGGGGCCTGGGGGAGGTGCCGCCATGGTGCTTGCGTGCTCGCGTGCCTGGGACTGGGAAGGGTTGCATCGGAAGCTATTGACTGTTTTTAATACTTTGATCGATGTAAGGTTGCCTGAGAAGCTAGCTGCTACTGTTATTAGATGTACAGTACTAAAATTTGCTACAAATGAAACTTTTGACTTATACTATTTGCTAGACGATTGCTAGCGGCTACCGCTCAATATACATAAATTTTGACTGAATTTTGCTTCACGATTGCTTTCAGAGTACTCAATTTTATTAGAAGGTTGCTACATTGTATTGCTTTCGTCCAAAACATTATTTTTTTAGTTTTGTTTACATACGGATCTATCTAAACACAACATTCAATTTTGATGTGTTGTTTATTTCTCATGCAGATGGAAAAATCACAAATTGAAAATAATATTTTTTTGGAGATGTTGAATGTGGAATACAAATACATGAATGGAATTAGAGTTGCACATCTGATTATAGTTCAATGAGTGAGCAACAGACGATGCCAAAATGTTTCTAGATATGAAAAACCAAGATCAAAAATGGAACCTCCGCAAAAGGCGGAAAATTGATTGCAGCCGAGAACATGGTAACCATTCGTGGTGGATCTCTCTCACGATTTTTTTTTAAATAAAATATATTTTATAAATTTTACAACTACTAAGCGATTTCAAAAATTTACGAATGCGTGACTCAGTCGGTCAGACAACCACCGACGTGCAGACTGGTGGCCGATCGGTCGGCCGATGGTCGATCGGCGGACTGGTTGCTGGCCTTCCTTTCTTCTCTCTCAAAGCCAACCATTCCAGCCAGCCCCACCTTTTCCATTTTTCCTTTCTTTTTTTCTTCTTCTCCTCGTAGGGGCACGATGGACGATCGGCGGGCGGCCCGGGAACCGGAGAAGGGAGTGGCGAAGCCAGCCACAACACAGGGGAAACTGGAGGCGCGAGCAGAGAGGCCGGAGCGAGTGGCGGAGTTGGCCAGGCCGTGGGGCCGAGCCAGAGATGAAGCGGCGTGGCGAGCTAGGGGCGGAGCCAGCATTGGCCGTCGAGGGCGCGAAAGCCGGACGTGGCGCGGCAGCCGGCAAGAGTGCGACAGTCGGAGGAAGCCGGAGGACCAGGGCGCAGGGATGCGCGGAAGCGCATCAGGACGGGGACGGAGCGGCCGTGTCGGTGCTATTTGCATGCGATGCAGCCCCGCCCGCGCACATGCCGCTGCTGCTTTGGGCGCTGGGGGCAAATGTTGCTGGAAATGGGCGCTGGCGGAACCAGGGGAGGAGACGCGCGAGGTAGGAGCAGCATGCAGGGCCGTCGCGGATGTCGGGGACGGCGTGGAGGTGCGCCCAGTAGAGCGCGTGAACAAAAGGGTGTCGGTCGCGGTCGACCGCAGCAGTGGGCAGCGGGCGCCGGACGTGTTCGACCACAATGGCGAGCGGTGCTACGAGAACCTGGAGGTTGCGCTAGGCAGCTGATGGGGCAAGCAGGGCGACGAGATGGTGAGACGTGCGGGCGCGGAGCATAACGACGGGAGGCGCAACAGTAGGAACATGGCGCGGGAGACGGCCGCGAGAGGGCGCAGGTTGGCGCAGGTGCAATTGTGCTAGGCGCCGACGCGCGGTCGAAGCTACAATGGCGGCGGTAGGTGGTTCTGGCGATGGCGCGAAAGGTGCGATTGGTCTTGTTGCTTTGTGGCGGTAGAGTGATTTGTTGCATGTTGTCGACTGGTGGTGGCCGATTGGCGCACGGCGACTGGTCAGCCGATCGAGCTATAGATTCGAAAAATTTCGAAATTGCATATTAACTGTAAAATTATTTTTAAAAAAAATTGGAATCTCTCCCAACCCCAAGTTGTTTCTTACCCCCGACGAAGTGTTCCCACGAAAATGATACGGATTGGGAAATCGGTAGCGAGGAACAAATGATGGCATTGCGTTGGCAACAACCAAGCTCAGATATCTCGTGTTAACGTACGATCAATTTATCCAACGCACCATATCGTCTCAATGTTTGATGGAGCGGACCACGCCCCGTCACCCCCCACGCGCTCTCTAATTAATCGTTTCCTCTCTAACTATAACTACTCAATCGCACCAACCGTTCCATCGCCTAGAAATCTCCTTGGTCCGCCCCCAATCCTGTATGCACCGTCGTCTCGCCGGAGCGCCTGTCCTACCGTCGTCTCGCCCACGCGCCCGCCTACAGCGTCGGGAAACCGGTGCCTCCTCGCTGGCTTTGTCCACCACATCTTCCTCAAAGTGGCCAAGGTCGGAAAGCCTCAAGCCGAGGACTTCGATGTCTCCCAGATCCCCGCCGCCGCTAGGATAATTGACATGTAAGCAGTTAAGCACCCTCTAGGATTGTTTGTTTTTTTGATTCCCCAAGCGTTCGATGAACTGCCTATGAGACTAAACGTTTATTTTCGTTGCATGGATTGAACTGGGGAGATGAGGAAGGAGAGGCGGTTTCCACTGGAGTAGGAGACCATGCACGCGGCTTCACGATGCGCTGCTGATTAGTGCTCATCACCTTGTTCTTAATTTCCGTAATGTGATGAGGCCTGCTGCGCGCTAATGGACCAACGCCGAGCCCTCCTGCTGCGCGAGAGTCTCCAGATCCTGATGCCGCTGCCGCCCTTTCTCCGCGCGAGAGCTCTGCCCCCAAACGCCCCGCATGAGCGCCGCTCTAGCCTCCACGTCGTTGCCCTGGCAAACCCGCTGGCCCGTGATACTCGCGCTGCCCTGAACGCTGCCCACGCAGCCATGACACCTGTCGGACGCCCGCAACTCGACTTTCTTCAGCCACGGTATTCAGGTGAGTTTACGTTCAGAGCAATCACTTAAATTGTACCAATAACGCAAAAGGCTTCTCTACAATCAATCTAGCTACAACTTTCCTCCATTATTCCTTAATCATGACGAGTGGCCTTGAGGAACCAGGACTCTTGCTTTGGCTGGAAGTAATGACCTGCATTTGAACAAAAATGCGTCATCTTCCAAGCGCACTCCAAAGATGGGTTAAACCAACAAGATAGAAATGTACTTTGTCAGTGTATGATTATTCTCCTTAAGAAGTAGATGTTATCTGTTCTGATAGCATGATTTTCATTCTCATTCAGTTTGAGTTTCGGAGAGAAAAACAGGACCCACTGCCGGTGAAGGTCTACTCTTATTCTTACCTTGTTAAGCCATGGATAGAGATGGACTGCAGTTTTGTTATAAAATTATGAATTGCAGATTTGGTACAACTAGAGTGATGCAATTTTCTCGCTAGAATTGGTAACTGTTATATCTCCTCCGAGCCCAAAGGATGGTGCTAATGCTTGTGCAAGTTCGTTTCCAATTGAATTCTAGCTTGTATTATCTTCTTCTCTAATTTTTTTTGCAGAAAAACAAAACTTCTTCTGCAAAGTTTACTCTTATTTGTCCGTAATAATATATGTCTGGTTTCACTGATTTGATTGTCTTTGCTACTTGTTCACGGTCTATTTCCATGATGCTTGATGGAATTTTCTCTTACGGTCAAACACTATAAAATTGTTTATTACCGATATGCTATCAAAGAGTTATGCGTGGCTACTGGGTGCTATTTTATCAAATTCATGCTATGACTTATAATTGACTATTAGCTCATGTATAAGGAGAGCACAAGTCATGAAAATCCAAGAAACTATGATGTCATGTTTCAGTTTTTCAATAAACATGTTCATCTGAAGAGTTTTATTTGACAAGATGTTGAATGTTTCTCTCTAGAGCTAGACTTATAGAAATTTTCTGATGGATGCTTTTCACACTACTAGAAAGGTTGATATTATTTTCTCATTATCATTTGCAGGCATTGTTCAGTGTTTTGTTTTTGCCTACATGTTTGAGGAAAATAACGTAAGTGTTTCAACCATGATTATACATTATGGCAACTTGAATGCCAAATACGTGTAGGCAAACCAAAATATCATTACAATTTATGTGCATCTCTCCTAATATTTGAATCACGAGTTTGGCTGAGCACTGAGTTGAAACCGACATTTCTCTTTAGACTTGATTCCAGAACTGAGGAGCCTCTGAATACTCAATCCCGATGTCTGCATAGGACGATGCAGCGACATTGTATGAGTGAGGTTAATAGAAGGGCATGGTTCCGGTGAGCGCACGCATCAAATCCATTGTGATGTTCTTCCGCAGAAAATGTTTGGAAGTGTTCCATTGCTTTCACAAATGCGCAAATAATCTTGACGTGTAAGTACCTTGACAGAAGTTAGTTCATTTTCAGTCTATTTTTCTTCATTTTTCTTCAGATACCCATCCATTTTTTTCAATTGGCTTAGAAGTTTGAAGCGGTCATATATCTATCTCAAATGGCCTCTGGATTCAGGTTCGAGTGAAAGTAAATGGTCTTCCCACATAACTCTACTGGTGGAAGGCTATTTTCATGTAGGTTAGCATTTTTTATGTTATACACCTGAGGATGCAATTTATCATTTAATCTGTTTTTCACAAAGATTAGCATCTGGTAACATGTTTCATCATGTAGCCAGGTGCAAATCAATTATTTATGTAGTTCATTATTTTCGTGAATATGTGTCTGTCTTACTTTTCCATTAACCTACACATGCACTAGAAAATTGAAGAATGCAAATTCGCCGGGTAGGATTGCCTTGTTTTGCTTTGAACAGCTTGGCATCATGCAGATAGTCATTAGTCATGTGGTTCTGTTTTGCTATCTCATATATCTATATCGAACTATAATTGAGAAGTGGCTATTTGGTAGACACTCCTGTTGATGCATGAGTATTCGTAACACCTTTTCTGCGAGCATTCTCCATGAATGAATGACCTACAAATTTTGCTAGAAGTCAGAGTACTTCTTTAGTTCTTTTGTTCTGAGAGTGCCAAGTAAGAGTTATTCTTTTATTTCTGGCATCAACTAGGAACAACATATAAGCATCTTCAAACCAGCTCTATTTTGGCAACAATTGTTCTGCGGTGTTTAGCATGGAAGAATGATCTGCAAATTTTTCTTGTGGTCAGAGTTCTTCCTACATATGTTAGGAGAGTATCAAGCAAGATCGAGTTACTTTTTATTTCTGAAATCAAGTAAGATTTACATGCAATAATCTTTAAACCTGCTCAGATCTTTTCAAGTTATAGTGATAACAAGCGATTTACCATTTCAATAATCAACTAGAATGTAATTCTTCCGAAAATATGTTCTTTTGTTTTCTGCAAAAAGGATGGAAGAGGGGCGGTTGCTCTGTTGATCCTGAAAAAATTATTTTTGATCTTACGGTAGTTTCCATAAACTTAGGGGTTAGCTCAAATTATTTGAATACATACTGTTATATATGCACTTTATTATGTAGTTATATATGCATTTAATTGGGGCATTGCATTAGACGTGCATGTGCACGTGCTCGATTACTAGTGACAATAAAAACGGCAAATCTTTTGCCTCATTTCAAAAGAAACCCACACTATGAGGCCATCTAAATTAGATCGCTCACACGAACCTCCAAATAGCTAAGCGGCTGATCAACATTCTATCTTGTGACAATATTGAATAATGAAGGCCAATGGTTCTAAGACCTAACTTTATACTTTTCTCGTATTGGAACCTTGGCAAACTGAAATTTCCATATAAGAGAATAAGATAACGATTATCCTTTGCAACGTTAACCAATACACGAAGAAAGTCAATTTTGTGTAGCTGCTCCATTTTGTGAATTGATCTTGGGCTCGAACACTCGGAACTTATAGGAGGATGAAAACGGAGTAGCTAGTGAGTTCAACACATACACGCTCTTAACACATTAAGGCAGTTAACATGTAATCAATGGAAGACGGGGCCGATCCTAATGCTCCTTGAGATGAAAGCACGCCAAAAGAGATGCAACAAAAACCGCATCCAAAAACAAGTAAAAACTGCTAAACCGCACCCAAACACAGCCACATGAAGGGTTATCCATCAACCAAATCCAGGACAGACTTGTACCCATAAAAAAAACGAATATGGCTGGTTACTACAGTAGTGCTCAAGTTTCTACTAGATAAGGGCATGTACAATGGTGATGACTCAGCTGTCTGTAAGGGGTAGTTATAGCTGATTTTGGTGATGTGGAGGAAAGAGAATGAGGAGAGAGAGGGAGGCTGTCTGTAAAGTTACAGACAGTCTGTAGTCTTCTTACAGACGGCTTACAGACAGCATTTTTGTTGTTGTATGAAGGGTGTCTATAACTTATACTCATACATGGTTATGGCTAAAAATAGATAGCTTACAGACAGACCACTGTAGACACTGTCTATACTACTGTCTATATATGATATGGAGTGCTATTACAGACACCATCTATCTAGACCATTGTACATGCCCTAAGCTAGCGGGGCATGAAAAACGCACACCATAAAGGCGTGTAAAACATGCACCCCTAGCCCAAAAACATGAAAACCATAAAGGCTTCATAGTCTTCAGACAACTTGTCCTTCGGCGTTAGCACCTTCTCATGCTCGAAGTTAGCCAATGATCGAGCCAGCATATTTGATCACTCGTCAGTGATGAACGGCATGCAGCTGGAGCTGCGAGCGATGCCGCCTCCGGCAGCGGCAGCCTTTGCCTTGGAGGCGCTTTCCCTGACCTCCCGGGGGTTGATGCTGGACCTAGACCTGGGCCCGAGCTTGGAGCGCTTCCTGAGGATCTCCCTCATGGCCTCCGCCTGGAATAGCACCGGGTGCGTCCTCCCGAAGCCGTTGAACCTCTTGCACACGCCCATGTGCGTTCGGAGCGCCTCCTCCCGCGACGTGCCGCTCTTCTCGGCCTCCTCCGTCACGGCCTCCGCGCACAGCCCGCAGACCCACCGCCCCGAGAAGCGGCCGCGCACGCCGAGGATGTACTCGGGCGTGCACTCCTCTGACATGCCACAGCACTCGCACTTGGCGTCCTCCACCTCCGGGACCGGGTGGAGCAGCTTCATCTCCGCCTCTGCCGCCGCCTCCTCCTCCTCCTTGGCACGGCCGTGGTGGTGGAGCTCGTAGGAGACGTCGGACACGGTGCGCTGGAGCTTGTCGGACGAGGTCCTGCGCCTCTTCTCCAGGTTGCCGGCGTCGATGTTGCTTGCCATCGCGATGAACGGCGCCGCCATGGCCATGGCGACCGCGCACGCCTCTCTGCTGGGTGCCATTGCTGGATCGGACTTTGCCCTACCTCTTGGGTGTTTCTTGGCTATGTGTTGCGCCTTGTTGAGTCTCAGTTGTGATATATCTTACAAGCTGATGGCTTTTGTGTGATAAGATGGTCCAGAATGCATGGCTTTTTATAGAGGTTCCATGGTGGCTAAGTTGAGCCAAATGAAAGCTTCCCGCGTGCATGCATGACACTGTCCACAAGATGTGCCGAAAAGGTGGTGTGCAACTTGATGAGTGTAACTTGTGGTGGCTAGGTGATGCAGCTAAAGGGATTGCAAAATTTGACATAAAGATTTGATGGAAATGGCCTGTTACGAAACCTTTGTGTCAAGTGGTCGACGCGATGATAGGTTCACAATCTTTTGCACGTGATGGTGTTCCGGAGATATCATCAAAATAGGGTTGAAGATTGCATGCCGGTATGTGAAAAAGGTGATTGCGGAATGCAGGCAATTATATTGCCCCGCCGTTTAATTTTGATCTTGCCTTTTTTTTTTGCAGCATGGTAAGTTCTTGTGAACTTGTGACAGCTGTTCTCGACAAATTGTTGCGATTAGCTAAGAGCATGTCTAGTAGGCCCCTCAAAACGCTGGTACCCCGTATTATTCCGGTGGGATAGGGGGTGAGGGCGAAATGGGCCGTCTAGCAGGCCCCGTATTCGGGCCGGCCCGTATAGGCAGAATACGGGGCCCGTCAAACCCACCCTGCCGCCCCCTACAAATAGAGGGTGAAGGTGCGAGTGGGGGTCCAACCCCTCACTCGCAACCCTAGCCCCGCCGTGCGCCGCCACCACTCCGGCGAGCAATTCCCACGCGCACGCCGCCGCATTTCCACCGCCACCAGCCATGAGTGCACAGCGTAGGAGCAGCCTCTCGCCCGCCGCCGGATCGAAGCGTTCCCGCGAGCCGACCACAGTGGAGGAGGCGTGGTGCCACCACTGCAAATTCTTCTTCGCCGGGAGACGGCGTGCAAGTACGTCGGGTCCGAGTGGATGCCGCCGACGCTCCGGGAATTCGCGGAGGGCGGACGCTACCACAAGGTCGAACCGCCATTGAAGCCGATGAGCGGCGGCGAATTCGAGAAGTGGCGGAGCGCGTGGGAGAAGGAGCGCACGTGGAAGACCGCGTGGGAGGGGAGCTCCTGCGGAGGAGCGCCGTGAGCCGGCGATGAGGAAGAGGAGGCGGAGGAGGGGCAGGACCCCCACTTCTTGGAGGCAGTGGCTACGTCCAAGAAGGACGCCGCCGACAAGGCGCAAGCGGACGCGGAGGAGGTGGCGCAAGCCATCGCCGCCGTTGAGGAGCTGAAGGCTCGGGAGGCCGCCGCCACTGCAAAAATCATCATCCTCGACGACTAGGCGCTGCGCATCCCTAGAATTGTAGAAGTCGCGATTCAATAGGATCACGCAATTTTGTATATCCTCTATCTATGATCTATGTGAAGAACTATCTATGAGAATTCTCCCGGGTTTTGCATTTTTTTAAATACGGGGTGAAATAAGTGGTCTACTAAATGGAATGGTTCATGCATGCCAATTTTTTTGATACATGACCTGTATTCGCTCGATACAGGACCAGCGAATACAGGTCTGTTAGACATGCTCTAACATTGCTGAAAATCAAGTCGATTGAAGATTACAAAAGCTACAAAAGGAAGTCTGAAGTGGATACGCATATTCATGCATGGTGTTGAACCGGGGCTGTGAAATGAGCATCAGAGCTTGGAATTTTGAATCGTTTATCAAGGCGTACTTTCGCTTCGTAGCAATCGGTTCTTCTCTTGTTACACTGAGATTTACCCTGTTGAAAAAATGCTACTCCCTCCGTTGTACTAAACCACCGCCACTTATTATGTATCGGAGGGAGCTCAAACAATCCTCCTTACGCCCCAACGAGTTGTATGGCGCAGTTTCGATGAAATTACAGTTGGAAAATGATAGATTCTCATCCGTTGTATTGTACCTGAAGGTGCTGAACATTTCTAGAGCTCACGGCCATGACAACTTGCAGGAAACTTCTGGAAGATTGAGGAATTAAGGAGATCCTGTGTGGTGTGATAAGCGGTCAGCTAACAGATACTCTCCTTTTTTCACAAAGCTACCACTTATCATACCATACATGCATGACCTTATCAGCCGCTCTTTTCTAAGAGTCATTTTCTCCTGATCAACTTGGATGAGCTAGTAATGAGTGCACAAAGTCTACGAGTCACATGCGAGCTCAATCAAGCCACCAATCAAATCATACCGTCGTCGACGTCTAGAGCAGTTTGAAAACTGGTCGACCTCGGGTGGCGGCAGCCACGAAAAAAGAGACAAGCTTGATCGGCTGCATAAAGCAGCAGGGCACTGCAGATATGGCGACGTCGATCGGCCTAGGTAGGTACTAGTTCATGTTATGTCACTGCTGACATCTATCAGCGTGCACCATGCAGTGCCATAGGCTTCGTGTTTTGGTACGGTAACTGCCAATATGGTCATATTATCATGAACTATGTCATAGAGATGGCCATGGTTATTTGACTTGAAAGTCATGAATGCTCATACATGATAGCATATTTTTTGAATAAAATTTATTTAAAATTTCAAGTTTGCAAGTTTGATAATTTTTTCAAGCAACTAGTACACATAAATATGCATAAGGATTGCATTTTTTGAATTTCTCTTCATTTTCTTTCATTTTCGCAAAACAGGTTTATATGGTTGGCATGGTTATTCCATAGTATGGAGTTGAATCTTTCAAAATTATAAGTGGTCCTTCCATATAATTAGTAATTATGTATCATAAAAGACATTTAATTAGGAATTTTAGGAGCAAACTAACTACCACACACTTACAGTTCAAATTTAAATTACTTTAGCAAAATCAAAATAAAGCCATCTAACATAGTGAACGTGGCTAAAAGGCTCCAAAATTCATATAGTTGGGACTTCTTCATCAATTTGTACAAAAATTGGAGGGGCCCCATTTTGCATCCTACTTTTTGCACGTCTTTCACACACACGAAAAAAGCCATTTTGGCACTTAGAACTTATTTTGGCAATATTGATTGGCATGACAAGATGCATCTCTGTACGAAATATGGTGATATTATCATAAACTATGTCATGGATATCGCCAAGACATTGGCCACTTATCTTGAAAGCATGGATATTCCCACATGATATCCCATCTTGTGAAGTATTTTTTTTAGATTGTCATATTTAAAGTTTGGTATTTATCATGACAACTTTTACATATAAAAAGACTTGCTTCATAATGATTGCATTTATTTTTCTTTTTTTTAAAAAACATGGCTAGAATGGCTAGCATGGCTATACATATCAAAGAGTTATCTTTCAAAAATCTATGTGGTTCTTACATGTGGTGTCTGCTTTTGTATCTTACCATGGATTTTGGGATTTTTAGTAGCAAAATTTTGAATTACTTTTAGGAAATCAAGATAATTTATTTAAATGGGTGGGAGCGCCTAGAAAGCTTCTTAAATGTTAGTAATTTTAAACTCCTTCCGTACCAAAAAGGATAATGAAGATTTGTATATATTTGGATGTATATACACACTAAAAGTATCCAGATCTATACGAATTTAAAAAATATGTGCATCCTTTTCAGGATGGAGGGAGTATCAGCTATGATCTACTTCGAAAATCGAAGCGGTACAATTATGCACTTTTTGCATTTTCCACATAAACTTCATATTTGGAACTTAGAAATGGAAAATTGATCTTCAGTATAAAATTTGGAAACTCTATTTAACACTGTCATTTAGCATGTTAAGATGCACATATGTGTCCAATATAGGCACATTATCATGAACTATGCCTTGGCTATGGCCATGACCTTAGTCATTTTCCATTCCAGTCATGAATGTTTTGCACATGATAACCCATTTTGTGATGTTTTGTTTTGTGAAATTGTCATATAAAATGACTCCATGCGAAAGGATTACATTTTTTAAATTTTTATTAGTTTTATTTCATTTTTTAACAGGGTCAAAATGGACGACATGGATTCTCATAGCAAGGAGTTGAGTCTCTCAGTGGTTATTCCCAAGTTCAGCTCTTTGCGGGACACACTTTTTGGATAGACTGCCCCTATGGCGACTGCCTCCTCTGAGACCTCCCCTGCTGATACGTCCAAAACGTATCTACTTTCCCGAACACTTTTGCTATTGGTTTGCTTCTAATTTGTGTATTTTGGATACAACTAACACGAATTAATGCTGTTTTCAGCAGAATTGCCCTGGTGTCTTATTTCTGTGCAGAAAATTAACTTTCAGGAAAATCCCCGGAAATAATTGCAATGGGCCTATTTTCACAGAAGACCTACGGAGCCAGAAGACCTGACGGAGGGGGCCACGAGGGGCGCACACCACATGGCGGCGCGGTGGGCCCCTGGGCCGCGCCGCCCTATGGTGACGCCGCCTCGGCCAGCCCCCGACGCTCCCCTCTGGACTACTTAAAGCCCTTGACCTAAAAACGCACGGGGGTTCGACCAATTTTCCAGAAGACATCCAGAACTCCGCCGCCGTCGCGAAACTCAATCTCGGGATCAGAAACTCCGTTCTGGCACCCTGCCGGGACGGGGAATTGGAGGAGATCATCGCCAACATCGCCAACATCGCCACCGACGCCTCTCCATCAACCATCCATGCTTCCACCATCCATGTGTGAGTAATTCCCCCGCTGTAGGCTGAAGGGGATGGTAGGGATTGGATGAGATTGTTCATGTAATAGCCACAAGATTGTTAGGGCATGGTGCCTAGTATCCGTTGTTGGTACTTTTATGATATTGTTGCAACTTGTTATGCTTAATGCTTGTCACTAGGGCCCGAGTCCGGAACCCGAGGCCCCAAAGTGACAGAAATTGGGACAACCGAAGGGGAAGGCTGTGATATAAGGATCACATGTGTTCACGGAGTGTTAATGCTTTGCTCTGGTACTCTATTAAAAGGGGTACCTTAATTACCAGTAGTTTCCCTAGAGGCCCGGCTACCACCGGCTGGTAGGACAAAAGATGTTGTGCAAGTTTCTCATTGCGAGCACGTACGACTATATACGGAACACATGTCTATGGTTATTTAGTACCTGGATACTGTTTTATTATTATCTGCAAATGCCTAGTCTTGATTATTACATGAGTTATCTTATCCATGCAGCGCCCGTTCATCCATCCCTATGCCTACAGTATTTTAATCCTGTTGTTTACTATAATCACTACTGCTGTCTTTATTACACTGTTGCTTATATTTCACTACCATGTATCGCTATAAAACCGTTGCTACCGATAAACTCTTGCGAGCAAGTTCTGTTTCCGAGTGCAGCTGAATTGACAACTCCGCTGTTAAGGCTTACAAATATTCTTTGGCTCCCCTTGTGTCGAATCAATAAATTGGGTTTTACTTCCCTCGAAGACTGTTGCGGTCCCCTATACTTGTGGGTCATCAAGACTATTTTCTGGCGCTGTTGCCGGGGAGCATAGCTTTATTTGCAAGTTCACCTGAATTGATATTGTTCGCTGCAAATCCTCCATCATGGGTAAACCTCGCGATGCTAAAGTCGCCATATTACCATCCACTACAAGAAAAGGTACAACTCTGAGTACCTCTGCTGCTCTTGATTCACCATCTGTGATAAGTCAACTTGTTTCACCACCACAAGCTTCACATGTTGGTACTTCTGCTGAATCTGAAAATTCCTCTTATAATTTTAATGATGCTTCTACTTTTTTTTGATGATAATGGTTCATTAGGTCCTTTTCTAGATGCTACAATTGCTAGGTCTAGACAAATTGAAAATACTGAAATTCCTAATGAAAATACTGTTACACCTGTTAATTCACCTGAGTCTGTTGAACACTCTAGTGATGATCTTGATGAAGATTATGTGGAACTTGATGATGATTTTATTGATAAATGTAATGCTACTACTGGTGCAAGTAATATTAAAAAGCTTCTTGCACAACATACTGTTAGATATAAACTGTCTCCTGATCCTAAATTTGCCACATCTCCTATAAACATTAAGGATAAGTGATACGTCTCCGACGTATCGATAATTTATTATGTTCCATGCCACATTATTGATGATATCTACATGTTTTATGCATACTTTATGTCATATTTATGCATTTTCCGGCACTAACCTATTAACGAGATGCCGAAGAGCCGATTCGTTGTTTTCTGCTGTTTTTGGTTTCAGAAATCCTAGTAAGGAAATATTCTCGGAATTGGACGAAATCAACGCCCAGGGGCCTATTTTGCCACGAAGCTTCCAGAAGACCGAAGGGAAGACAAAGTGGGGCCACGGGGGGCCGCCACACTAGGGCGGCGCGGCCCAAGGGGGGCCCGCGCGGCCCTAGCGTGTGGGGCCCCCGTGACGCCTCCTGACCTGCCCTTCTGCCTACAAATAGCCTTCGTCGCGAAACCCCCAGTACCGAGAGCCACGATACGGAAAACCTTCCAGAGACGCCGCCGCCGCCAATCCCATCTCGGGGGATTCAGGAGATCGCCTCCGGCACCCTGCCGGAGAGGGAAATCATCTCCCGGAGGACTCTTCACCGCCATGGTCGCCTCCGAAGTGATGAGTGAGTAGTTCACCCCTGGACTATGGGTCCATAGCAGTAGCTAGATGGTCGTCTTCTCCTAATTGTGCTTCATTATCGGATCTTGTGAGCTGCCTAACATGATCAAGATCATCTATCTGTAATGCTATATGTTGTGTTTGTTGGGATCCGATGGATAGAGAATACTATGCTATGTTGATTATCAATCTATTATCTATGTGTTGTTTATGATCTTGCATGCTCTCCGTTATTAGTAGAGGCTCGGCCAAGTTTTTACTCTTAACTCCAAGAGGGAGTATTTATGCTCGATAGTGG
The DNA here is from genome assembly GCF_022539505.1 of Lolium rigidum. Classification (NCBI taxonomy): domain Eukaryota; kingdom Viridiplantae; phylum Streptophyta; class Magnoliopsida; order Poales; family Poaceae; genus Lolium; species Lolium rigidum. Next base: position 262,475,810 of record NC_061508.1, read on the forward strand.
GTTCATGCCTCCATTAAATCCGGGACGAGTGACGTAAAGTTCTAAGGTTGTGGATGTGTCGTTGCCACTAGGGATAAAACATCTATGCTATGTCCGAGGATGTAGTTATTGATTACATTACGCACCATACTTATTGCAATTGTCTCGTTGTTTTCAACTTAATACCTGGAAGGGGTTCGGATGATAACTTCGAAGGTGGACTTTTTAGGCATAGATGCATGTCGGATAGCGGTCTATGTACTTTGTCGTAATGCCCAATTAAATCTCACAATACTCATCATATCATGTATGTGCATGGTCATGCCCTCTCTATTTGTCAATTGCCCAACTGTAATTTGTTCACCCAACATGCTATTTATCTTATGGGAGAGACACCTCTAGTGAACTATGGACCCCGGTCCATTCTTTACATCTGAAATACAATCTATCTGCAATTGTTCTACTCGTTTTCTCGCAAACAATCATCATCCACACTATACATCTAATCCTTTGTTACAGCAAGCCGGTGAGATTGACAACCTCACTCGTTTCGTTGGGGCAAAGTACTTTGGTTGTGTTGTGCAGGTTCCACGTTGGCGCCGGAATCCCTGGTGTTGCGCCGCACTACATCTCGCCGCCATCAACCTTCAACGTGCTTGGCTCCTACTGGTTCGATAAACCTTGGTTTCTTACTGAGGGAAAACTTGCCGCTGTACGCATCACACCTTCCTCTTGTGGTTCCCAACGGACGCGTGCTGTACGCATATCAAGATCTTTTTCTGGCGCCGTTGCCGGGGACGTGAAGGAAAATTACACCACCGAGATTTCTAACTCCCACGTCAACTGCACGCCAGCAACTCTTTTTCTGGCGCCGTTGCCGGGGAGATCAAGACACGCTGCAAGGGGAGTCTCCACTTCCAATCTCTTTACTTTGTTTTTGTCTTGCTTTATTTTATTTATCACTTTTTTTCCTGCACTAAATCAAAATACAAAAAAATTAGTTGCTAGTTTTACTTTATTTGCTATCTTGTTTGCTATATCAAAAACACAAAAAAATTAGTTACTTGCATTTACTTTATCTAGTTTGCTTTATTTACTGTTGCTAAAATGGGTACTCCTGAAAATACTAAGTTGTGTGACTTCACAACCACAAATAATAATGATTTCTTATGCACACCTATTGCTCCACCTGCTACTACAGCAAAATTCTTTGAAATTAAACCTGCTTTACTGAATCTTGTTATGCGAGAGCAATTTTCTGGTGTTAGTTCTGATGATGCTGCTGCCCATCTCAATAATTTTGTTGAATTATGTGAAATGCAAAAGTATAAGGATGTAGATGGTGACATTATAAAATTAAAATTGTTTCCTTTCTCATTAAGAGGAAGAGCTAAAGATTGGTTGCTATCTCTGCCTAAGAATAGTATTGATTCATGGACTAAATGCAAGGATGCTTTTATTGGTAGATATTATCCCCCTGCTAAAATTATATCTTTGAGGAGTAGCATAATGAATTTTAAACAATTGGCTAATGAGCATGTTGCCCAAGAATGGGAAAGAATGAAATCTTTGGTTAAAAATTGCCCAACTCATGGACTGACTACTTGGATGATCATCCAAACCTTTTATGCAGGACTGAATTTTTCTTCGTGGAACCTATTGGATTCAGCTGCTGTAGGTACCTTTATGTCCATCACTCTTGGCAAAGCAACAAAGCTTCTTGATAATATGATGATTAATTACTCTGAATGGCACACGGAAAGAGCTCCACAAGGTAAGAAGGTAAATTCTGTCGAAGAAACCTCTTCCTTGAGTGATAAGATTGGTGCTATTATGTCTATGCTTGTGAATGATAGGACTAATGTTGATCCTAATAATGTTCCGTTAGCTTCATTGGTTGCTCAAAAAGAATATGTTGATGTGAATTTCATTAAAAATAACAATTATAATAATTCTAGGCCATATCCTGCTAATGGTAACTCTTATGGTAGATATGCTTCACCTAATGAGGAAAAGATGTTAGAAATTGAAAGATCCACCAAGAACTTTATGCAATCACAATATGAGCAAAATAAATTGTTTACTAAAACTATGAATGAGCAATCTACCTTGTTGAAGAATATAGGAAATCAACTTGAAAATCTGAATATGGAGATCTATGGGTTACAAACTAAACTTGCAAATACTGAAAACCGAATCTCATACATGTCTGCGTCACAATCTTCTTTAATTAATAAAATGGCTGCTAAACCTGAGGATATAGATAATAAAAAATTTACTACATCAAATGCCATCCAAGTTAGAATTAATGAGAATATAAGATTGATGGCCGAATTGCGTGCTAGGTGGGAAAAAGAAGAAAATGAAAAAGAAGATAGTATAGCTAAAGTTTGGACTATTACCACCACTAGTAATGCTAATGCTCCACATGTTGCTGCACCTCCTACTATTAATGGTAAAATAATTGGTGTTGGCAATGTTTCCACTTCTAATGCAAAGCGTGAAAAACTGCCTGAAACTCGCTAAAACTACTGAAACCGCTTGTGATAAAACCGCTGAATTTTTTTCCAACATTGGGGACAATGATCCCATTGCTTTAGATTATAATGGTTTGGATTTTGATGATTGCCACATCTCTGAAGTTATAAAGTTCTTACAAAAACTTGCTAAGAGTCCTAATGCTAGTGCTATAAATTTGGCTTTCACGAAACATATTACAAATGGTCTCATAAAAGCTAGAGAAGAGAAATTAAATCGCGAAGCTTCTATTCCTAGGAAGGTAGAGGATGGTTGGGAGCCCATCATTAAGATGAAGGTCAATGACTTTGATTGTAATGCTTTATGTGATCTTGGTGCAAGTATTTCCGTTATGCCTAAGAAAATCTATAATATGCTTGACTTGCCACCATTGAAAAATTGTTATTTGGATGTTAATCTTGCTGATAGTTCTACAAAGAAACCTTTGGGGAGAGTTGATAATGTTCACATTACCGTTAACAATAACCTTGTCCCCGTTGATTTTGTTGTCTTGGATATTGAATGCAATGCATCTTGTCCCATTATATTGGGAAGACCTTTTCTTCGAACTCGTTGGTGCTATCATTGATATGAAGGAAGGTAATATAAAATATCAATTTCCTCTCAAGAAAGGTATGGAACACTTCCCTAGAAAGAGAATGAAGTTACCTTTTGATTCTATTATTAGAACAAATTATGATGTTGACACTTTATCTCTTGATAATACTTGATACACATTTTCTGCGCCTAACTGAAAGGCGTTAAAGAAAAGCGCTTATGGGAGACAACCCATGTTTTTACTACAGTACCTTTATTTTATTTTTGAGTCTTGGAAGTTGTTACTACTGTAGCAACCTCTCCTTATCTTAGTTTTGTGCATTGTTGTGCTAAGTAAAGTCGTTGATAGTAAGGTTCATACTAGATTTGGATTACTGCGCAGAAACAGATTTCTTTGCTGTCACAAATCTGGGTCTAATTCTCTGTAGGTAACTCAGAAAATTATGCCAATTTACGTGAGTGATCCTCAGATATGTACGCAACTTTCATTCAATTTGAGAATTTTCATTTGAGCAAGTCTGATGCCTCTTATAAATTCGTCTTTACGAACTGTTCTGTTTTGACAGATTCTGCCTTTTATTTCGCATTGCCTGTTTTGCTATGCTTGATGGATTTTTCGATTCCATTAACTTTCAGTAGCTTTGTGCAATATCCAGAAGTGTTAAGAATGATTGTGTCACCTCTGAACATGTAAATTTTGATTGTGCACTAACCCTCTAATGAGTTGTTTTGAGTTTGGTGTGGAGGAAGTTTTCAAGGATCAAGAGAGGGAGATGATACAACATGATCAAGGAGAGTGAAAGCTCTAAGCTTGGGGATGCCCCGGTGGTTCACCCCTGTATATTTCAAGAAGACTCAAGTGTCTAAGCTTGGGTATGCCCAAGGCATCCCCTTCTTCATCGACAACATTATCAGGTTCCTCTAGTGAAACTATATTTTTATTCCATCACATCTTATGTACTTTGCTTGGAGCGTCGGTTTGTTTTTGTTTTTGTTTTGTTTGAATAAAATGGATCCTAGCATTCACTGTGTGGGAGAGAGACACGCTCCGCTGTTGCATATGGACAAATATGTCCTTAGGCTTTACTCATAATATTCATGGCGAAGGTTGAATCTTCTTCGTTAAATTGTTATATGGTTGGAAACGGAAAATGATACATGTAGTAATTGCTAAAATGTCTTGGATAATGTGATACTTGGAAATTGTTGTGCTCATGTTTAATCTCTTACATCATATACTTTGCACCTATTAATGAAGAAATACATAGAGCTTGCTAAAATTTGGTTTGCATAATTGGTCTCTCTAAGGTCTAGATAACTTCTAGTATTGAGTTTGAACAACAAGGAAGACGGTGTAGAGTCTTATAATTTTTACAATATGTTTTTTATGTGAGTTTTGCTACACCGGTTCATCCTTGTATTTGTTTCAAATAAACCTTGCTAGCCTAAGCCTTGTATCGAGAGGGAATACTTCTCATGCATCCAAAATACTTGAGCCAACCACTATGCCATTTGTGTCCACCATACCTACCTACTACATGGTATTTCTCCGCCATTCCAAAGTAAATTGCTTGAGTGCTACCTTAAAATTTATATCCTCTACCTTTGCAATATATAGCTCATGGGACAAATAGCCTAAAAACTATTGTGGTATTGAATATGTACTTATGCACTTTATCTCTTATTAAGTTGCTTGTTGTGCGATAACCATGTTCCTGGGGACGCCATCAACTACTCTTTGTTGAATATCATGTGAGTTGCTATGCATGTCCATCTTGTCTGAAGTAAGGGAGATTTACCGCTAGAATGGTTAGAGCATGCATAATGTTAGAGAAGAACATTGGGCCGCTAACTAAAGCCATGATCCATGGTGGAAATTTCTGTTTTGGAAAAATATCCTCAATCTCATATGAGAAAATTAATAATTGTTGAATGCTTATGCATAAAAGAGGAGTCCATTATCTGTTGTCTATGTTGTCCCGGTATGGATGTCTAAGTTCAGAATAATCAATAGCGAGAAATCCGATGCGAGCTTTCTCCTTAGACCTTTGTACAGACGGCATAGAGGTACCCCTTTGTGACACTTGGTTAAAACATATGCATTGCAATGATAATCCAGGTAATCCGAGCTAATTAGGACAAGGTGCGGGCACTATTAGTATACTATGCATGAGGCTTGCAGCTTGTAGGATATAATTTACATAACACATATGCTTTATTACTACCGTTGACAAAATTGTTTCTTGTTTTCAAAATCAAAGTTCTAGCACAAATATAGCAATCAATGCTTCCCTCTACGAAGGGCCTTTCTTTTACTTTTATGTTGAGTCAGTTCACCTATCTCTCTCCACCTCAAGAAGCAAACACTTGTGTGAACTGTGCATTGATTCCTACATACTTGCATATTGCACTTATTATATTACTCTATGTTGACAATATCCATGAGATATACATGTTACAAGTTGAAAGCAACTTCTGAAACTTAATCTTCCTTTGTGTTGCTTCAATACCTTTACTATAAATTTATTGCTTTATGAGTTAACTCTTATGCAAGACTTATTGATGCTTGTCTTGAAGCACTATTCATGAAAAGTCTTTGCTATATGATTCATTTGTTTACTCATGTCATTTACATTGTTTTGATCGCTGCATTCATTACATATGCTTACAATAGTATGATCAAGGTTATGATGGCATGTCACTCCAGAAATTATCTTTGTTATCGTTTACCTGCTCGGGACGAGCAGAAACTAAGCTTGGGGATGCGGATACGTCTCCGACGTATCGATAATTTCTTATGTTCCATGCCACATTATTGATGATATCTACATGTTTTATGCATACTTTATGTCATATTTATGCATTTTCCGGCACTAACCTATTAACGAGATGCCGAAGAGCCGCTTCTTGTTTTCTGCTGTTTTTGGTTTCGTAAATCCTAGTAAGGAAATATTCTCGGAATTGGACGAAATCAACGCCCAGGGGCCTATTTTGCCACGAAGCTTCCAGAAGACCGAAGGGAAGACGAAGTGGGGCCACGGGGCGCCGCCACACTAGGGCGGCGCGGCCCTAGCGTGTGGGGCCCCCGTGACGCCTCCTGACCTGCCCTTCCGCCTACAAATAGCCTTCGTCGTGAAACCCCCAGTACCGAGAGCCACGATACGGAAAACCTTCCAGAGACGCCGCCGCCGCCAATCCCATCTCGGGGGATTTAGGAGATCGCCTCCGGCACCCTGCCGGAGAGGGGAATCATCTCCCGGAGGACTCTTCACCGCCATGGTCGCCTCCGGAGTGATGAGTGAGTAGTTCACCCCTGGACTATGGGTCCATAGCAGTAGCTAGATGGTCGTCTTCTCCTAACTGTGCTTCATTGTCGGATCTTGTGAGCTGCCTAACATGATCAAGATCATCTATCTGTAATGCTATATGTTGTGTTTGTTGGGATCCGATGGATAGAGAATACTATGCTATGTTGATTATCAATCTATTATCTATGTGTTGTTTATGATCTTGCATGCTCTCCGTTATTAGTAGAGGCTCTGGCCAAGTTTTTACTCTTAACACCAAGAGGGAGTATTTATGCTCGATAGTGGGTTCATGCCTCCATTAAATCTGGGACAGTGACAGAAAGTTCTAAGGTTGTGGATGTGCTGTTGCCACTAGGGATAAAACATCGATGCTATGTCCGAGGATGTAGTGATTGATTACATTACGCACCATACTTAATGCAATTGTCTGTTGTTTTCAACTTAATACTGGAAGGGGTTCGGATGATAACCTGAAGGTGGACTTTTTAGGATAGCGGTCTATGTACTTTGTCGTAATGCCCAATTAAATCTCACAATATTCATCATATCATGTATGTGCATTGTCATGCCCTCTCTATTTGTCAATTGCCCAACTGTAATTTGTTCACCCAACATGCTATTTATCTTATGGGATTGACACCTCTAGTGAACTGTGGACCCCGGTCCATTCTTTTAATCGAATACAATCTACTGCAATACTTGTTCTACTGTTTTCTGCAAACAATCATCATCCACACTATACATCTAATCCTTTGTTACAGCAAGCCGGTGAGATTGACAACCTCATCTGTTTCGTTGGGGCAAAGTACTTTGGTTGTGTTGTGCAGGTTCCACGTTGGCGCCGGAATCCCCGGTGTTGCGCCGCACTACATCTCGCCGCCATCAACCTTCAACGTGCTTCTTGGCTCCTACTGGTTCGATAAACCTTGGTTTCTTACTGAGGGAAAACTTGCCGCTGTACGCATCACACCTTCCTCTTGGGGTTCCCAACGGACGCGTGCTGTACGCGTATCAATAAGGATTCTGATTTTTCTCTTGATTTATCTCATATATCTATTGTTGAGAAAACACCTTTTTGTGGTACTGAAAAAGAAAGTGCTGTAGAGCACATGATTGAGCTTTCTACTTTGAGTAGCTTGTTTTCTGATGATACCAAGAAGCGTACTTATTTTGTTGCTAAAAATTTTCATTTCTCATTAAAGGATGATGCTAAAACTTGGTATAATATTTTGCCTCCTGATTCTATTGATAGTCCAAGTGGTTTGCTTGATGTGTTCTTTCGAAAATATTTTTCTGCTAGTGCTCACCATATTGCTTTGCAGAAAATTTATAGTTTTGACCAGGAAGATGGAGAGAAATTGCCTGAAGCTTGGGCAAGGTTTTGCTCTCTTCTTAGAGCTCGGCCTGGACATGATTTGGAAAATCATGACTTACTTGATATATTTTATAGTGGACTAACCATTGAGTCTAGGGCATACCTGGATAGTTGTGTCTGGTTGTCTTTTCGGAAAAGAACTCAGCACGAAGCCGGAGAATTATTGGCTAGAATAGGCCAAAATCATGATGATTGGACTACACCGAACCAACCCCAACACCAATATTGAAGAAGAGGAGTATGATTGAATTAAATGATGAAGATATGAGGGAAGCCAAGAAATCTCTTAAAGAGAAAGGTATTAAATCTGAAGATGTGAAGAATTTACCTCCCATAGAAGATTTATGTAAGATAACTCCCCCTTCATCCACGATTGAGGTATATTCTCTTCAACGCTTTGATAAAGAAGATATTCCTTACTCAAAACCTCCTGATCAATGTTTAGATGAGTTTGATAATTATGTTGTTAAGCAAGATAACTTTAATATGAGAGTAGAGAATCATTTAATGGAAAATTCTCACGCTATTAGTAAATTGCATGATATTGCGGAGAGAACCTCCAATGATGTTAAGATGCTTGTTAAACATTTTCATATGGTTCAAACTCAAATTGATCAACTCACTAAAGTGCAAAATGACTTGTTAAGAAATACTTCTAAAGAAAAACATGCTTATGAAGTAACAACTAGAGGCGGTGTTTCTACTCAGGATCCTCTATATCCTGAGGGGCATCCCAAAAGAGTTGAATAAGATTCTCAACGAACTAAAGAAACTAGCGCTCCTTCTAAGAAAAAGAAGAAGAAACATAAAACTGTTGTAGAATCCTCTGAGCCTGTTAATGGTCCTAATAGTATTTCTATTTCTGATGCTGAAACTGAAAGTGGTAATGAACATGATAAAGATAATGATAAGAATGATGTTTCTGATAAAGAAGAGGTTGAAGATGAACCTGAAAAGCATGCTAAAAATAAAAAAGTACACTAAAGAAGATTTCATTGCTAATAAACATGGTAATGAAAGAGAACCTTGGGTTCAAAAGCAAATGCCTTTTCCTGTTAAGAAACTAAAATCAAAGGAAGAAGAACACTATAATAAATTTTGTGATTGGATGAAACCTTTGTTCTTGCAAATCCCTTTAACCGATGCTATTAAATTGCCTCCTTATTCAAAGTATATGAAAGATATTGTCTCTAACAAAAGGAAGATTCCTAACGAGGAGATTTCCACTATGCTTGCTAATTACTCTTTCAATGGCAAGGTTCCAAAGAAGCTGGGAGACCCAGGTATATCGACTATCCCTTGTTCCATCAAGAATAATTATGTTAGAACTGCTCTATGTGATTTGGGAGTGAGAGTTAGTGTTATGCCTTTTTCTCTTTACAAGAGACTTTATTTAGATAATTTGATACCAACTGATATATCTTTGCAAATGGCTGATAAATCTACGTTGTTCCTGTTGGTATATGTGAGGATGTTCCTGTTCAAGTTGCTAATAATTGCTTAATATTAACTAATTTTGTTGTGTTGGAAATGCCTGAAGATGATAATATGTCTATTATTCTTGGAAGACCTTTTCTTAACACTGCAGGGGCTGTTATTGATTGCAATAAAGGAAAAGTTACTTTCAATGTTGATGACAATGAGCATACTATTTATTTTCCCAAGAAGATTGATAAAGTAATGGAGTTAATACAATTTCTAATTTGAGAACTATCAGAGTGGGAGTTATTGATTGTCCTATATATGAGCCTAAACAAGGATATCAAAATATTATGATTGGATCCATATCAATACAATATAAGGTAACATGATTGATTTGAGGTTTATTTCTTCCTATGTCATGTAAAATTTATTTTGTGGCAAGACTTGATCAACCTTGTTAAGAAGTACATTTTATATGCATAGAAGAGCTAAACAACATTTCTTTCTTTCTCCACACTTGTTTACTTTCTGTAGTACTACTTGCTTTGCAAGATGCTTTAGTTGTTTAGAAGTTTGAAAATCTTTTTCTGCCCTGTAATAGCTATTTTAACACCCAGAAATGTGCCTTTTCGAAGTTTTCAAAAATTTACAAAAATTATACCGCTGGTCCTATTTTTCAAAATGCAACCTGGGAGTGCCTGGGGCTGACCAGTGGGGCACCCCAGGGCTGTTGATGGGATTCGTAGCATAGAAAACAAAAAATTTCCTACCGCGAGAACGCAATCCAAGCCAAGATGCAATCTAGAAGATGGTAGCGACGAGGGGATGAACGAGACTAACCCTTGAAGATTTCCAAAGCCTACGAGATTAGATCTCGTTGCTGCGGTAGACGATCACTTGCCGCTTTCAAAAACGCGTAGAAGATCTTGATGGTGCCACAATCGGGCAGCACCTCCGTACTCGGTCACACGTTCGGTGTTGATGAAGACATCCTTCTCCCCGTTCCAGCGGGCAGCGGAAGTAGTAGATCCTCCTCGGAATCCCGGCAGCACGACGGCGTGGTGGCGGTGGTGGTGGAGAACTCCGGCAGGGCTTCGCCTATGCGCCGCGGGAGTAGTATGTGGAGGAGGGGTGCTAGGGTTTGGGGAGAGAGAGGGGAGAAGGGCGCCGGCCATGGGGAGCCCTAGGTGGTGCGGCCAAGAGTGGCTGCCCCCTCCCTCTTCTCCTCATTATATAGGTGGAAATCCCAAGAGTTGTAGTCCAAGTCTTCGAATAAGACCCCAACAACAAAACCTCCCGTAGGTGGGAAACCTACTCAAGGAGGGAGTCCTACCCAAGGTGGGACTCCCGCCTTTCCTTTAGGTGGGGTGGCCGGCCACCTATGGTGGAGTCCACCTGGGACTCCACCCTTTAGGGTTTGGCTGGCCATGCAAGGTGGAGTCCCTCCGGGACTCCACTTTCCATAGTGATTTCTTCCGGACTTTTCTAGAACTTTCTAGAACCTGCCATAAATGCAGCGGATCATTTCCAAACTTGGAATATGACTTCCTATATATGAATCTTATTCTCCGGACCATTCCGAACCTCCTCGTGATGTCCTGGATCCCATCCGAGACTCCGAACAAAACTTCGAACTCCATTCCATATTCCATATCTACTTAAACGACATCAAACCTTAAGTGTGTCACCCTACGGTTCGCGAACTATGTAGACATGGTTGAGACCTCTCTCCGACCAATAACCAATAGCGGGATCTGGAGATCCATAATGGCTCCCACATATTCAACGATTACTTTAGTGATCGACTGAACCATTTACATCCGATACCGATTCCCTTTGTCACGCGATATTTTACTTGTCTGAGGTTTGATCATCGGTATCTCTATACCTCGTTCAACCTCGTCTCATGGCAAGTACTCTTTACTCGTACCGTGGTATGTAGTCTCTTATGAATCACTCATATGCTTGCAAGCTATTAGACGACATTCCACCGAGAGGGCCCAGAGTATATCTATCCGTCATCGGGATGGACAAATCCCACTGTTGATCCATATGCCTCAACTCATACTTTCTGGATACTTAATACCACCTTTATAACCACCCATTTACGCAGTGGCGTTTGATGTAATCAAAGTACCTTTCCGGTATAAGTGATTTACATGATCTCACGGTCGAAAGGACTAGGTAACTATGTATCGAAAGCTTATAGCAAATAACTTAATGACGTGATCTTATGCTACGCTTAATTAGGTGTGTCCATTACATCATTCATATAATGACATAACCTTGTTATTAATAACATCCAATGTTCATGATCACGAAACCATGATCATCTATTAATCAACAAGCTAGTTATACAAGAGGTTTACTAGGGACTCCTTGTTGTTCACATAACACACATGTATCAATGTTTCGGTTAATACAATTATAGCATGGTATGTAAACATTATCATAAACACAAAGATATATTATAATAGCCATTTTATTATTGCCTCTTGGGCATATCTCCAACAGCTGCACCCCATGTGCCGGCGCGGCCAGCAAGGGGGGCGCGCCACCCTGTGGGGAGGGCCCCACCTAGCCCTCCACTCACTCATCCACCTACCACTCCGCTCTCTTTCACGGGAAAACACACCACCATTGTTCAAACCCGAGTTTCTTGCTGTTCTTGCTCGAGATTTTCGATCTCCTTGCTCAGCCCATCTTTGCTGCTGAGATTTGGGGTATTTGTTCTCCGGTATGTGACTCCTCCGATTATCCAAATAGAATTTTGTTTGGTTGAGTATATCTTGAGTATTTTGCTGCTGTAGGTGACGTGTTATGTGAGTTTGCATGCTTGTTCTAAGTTGTAGAAATTAGTTTTGAAGCATGTTTAGTACTCTATCAAGTTCCTATAGTAGTTTCCCTCATTTATATGTCTCAAAATCAACTTTTATAATGATTGTTGAAAAATTTCAGAAAAGGAAAATGCATCACACCTTTGGAGAAGTGTTCGAGAGGGATACGACAAGAGCGGCAAGGCCTTCAAGGGCAGCCACTCGAGTTAGGCGATCCTAGATGAGGATGTCATTGCACCTAGCTTTGAAGATGATGAGGACAAGGGGATTCCTAATCCTTCATCCTTTCCATGCATTGACTTTTTGCATAATGCAGGGCTACTTGATGACTTCTTGTTCTCATTAATAGTGTGGGCTTATCTACCTATATGGAAGATGAGAGTGATCAATTTTACAGGCTAACTAAAATCTTTGTTGAAAGCTTTAAATTCAGCAACTCATCCTTCACACCATCGGTTAAATTTAAGATTTATGACATGCCTATTACTATGAAGTTGAAGGATTTTTGTGCTGCATTGGATATTACTCCTATAGGTACAGCGAAGAAGATCGAGAACCGCCCCAAAGCTTTGACGGAACTCTATCGAGAAGTTACCAACGATGATAACCGCACCATTCAGCGCGGCAAGATAAGGAACATTCAACTCCCTGCCATTAGATATTTCACTTACTATCTTGCTACTAGCATTCTTGGTAGGGAGAACACTAGCAACATTTCTAGTTATCATCTTGCTTTTCTGGTTGCTGCACTTACTGGAAGTACACCTTATCATCTTGGTGCTCTTATTGCTCGTCGCTTAGCTAGTAAGGGACATATTTGTGGAGGAATTGTTGCCTCACGTATTATTGCATATCTAGGTTTTTTCTATTGATCCTAGTGATGAGAAATTAACTCCTATTAAGCTTGATATTGCTGCTATGAAGTTTCACCAATTTTTCAGAACTGACTCTAATTTAGAAAATATTGTCTATAGAATGTTGTTTATTGACGGGGATGAGAGGGAAATCCCTTTGCCGCAGGACGATTTGTTCAGTGTTCGCAGGAAGTCGTGGTCGCGTTCCAAGGAGGAGGTGGATGAGCAGCTGAGGATACTTGGCTTTCACCAGCAGCACGACTCCGAGGACGCCGAGCCCTCCAACGGGTACACTGTCACATATCCCAGTGCGTCCTCCAACATGTACCAAGGACATGCTCCTTCTTCATCATACTACGGAGGTGCCACCTCATGGGCACCGTGGTATTGATCTCCACTTAGGCCAAAAGCCTAAGCTTGGGGGGAGGTATGCCGGCATCACTCATTCATTGCATATTACAATTGCCGGTCATTTGTATATACTTGTTTCGCTTCTTTTGGTTGTTTCTCTTTCGGTTATTTTTATTTCAGTAAGCTCTTATTTTAGTTTTTGAAGGTTGTTACTACTGTAGTAAGCTTTACTTTTACCTTTTTATTTCATTTGTGTGCCTATAGTTGCCTCTAATATGAGGAAGATGGTATTTGGGGAAGTGCTGTCTAAAAAAACAGATTCTGGACTGATACTAAAAGAATTCCTAAAAATATCCAGAACTTTATTTCGAGCAGCCAATTTTTGTACATGTTCCCCAGGTTATCATCTAACTTTTATTAGTAGAGCACTTTTCGAGTTGAATAGCAGAAGATTTTCGAAAAAAAATGATTACTGTACTGCCGTCAAGTTTGACGGATTTCTGCCACTTTGTGTTTATGTGACTCTTTTAGTTTTCATTCTCTTGTTTTTGCTTTGTTTCTTTTCTAAAACACAAAAAGACCAAAAATATTTCTGTTGCTTCTCTTTATCATTTGTTTATTTGGTTTCTTGTCCTATTTTGCTTTATTTACTATCGTTAGTTTGCTATGAGAAAATCCAAAAAGATTTTGCTTTGTTTGCCTGTTTCCTTTTGTTCTTCTTTCCAATTCAAAAACACCAAAAATATTTTTTGTTCTTCTTCGGTTTTGTAAAGTTTACTATGGAGTTCAGTGGTCTCCGGTGGTTGGAGTTTGGTTTTCATTTCATATTATTCAAGCCACACAAGTGAAAGGCAATAATGACGATCTACGACAACTCGACTATGGTGAGAGGCTGGTATGAACTCTATTTGTTTTAATTTTTGTACATATACTCATCTATGTGAGCATGCTTAGTTGGTTCATGTGAGGTATATGTCATTTAACGAAAGTCTAGTAGTTCATGATCTCTCATGTTTAGCTCCAAATTATTAATAATGAGTAGCATGTCATAAATATTTGCTTGCATTGTTTTATTCATAGATAGGTATGACATTCTGGTATCCTCGTCTGAACAATTCACTTGAATTGACTTGGCACATGCTCACGCATGCATATGACTAAAAAACAAAAGTCAATTAATCCTCGATGATTTACTTTGCTTCAGAGTTCTTGTATCACTTTTATGTCTCCGTTAATTTTATTCTGTCGCAAGCATGATTATGACGGTTATTGCTCTCTTGATTGTCGCTTCCCAGTCTATTGCTAGCCTTCACTTGTACTGAGCGGAAATGCTGCTCGTGCTTCCAAACCCCTGAAAACCAAGTTATTCCAAAGTGTCCACCATAAATACCTATGCATGGCATTTCAAACCATTCCAAGTAAATTTTCATGTGCTACCTTCAAAGTACTTCCCAATTTGTGTCAATGTTTTCATGTGCTACCTTCAAAGTACTTCCCAATTTGTGTCAATGTTTTATAGCTCATGAGGAAGTATGTGGTGTTTTATCTTTCAACCTTGTCATTTACTCCTGACAGACTTTTACCAATGGACTAGTGGCTTCATCCGCTTATCCAATAATTTTGCAAAAAGAGCTGGCAACGAGGTACCCAGCCCCAATTAATTAACTTTCATTAATAATTCTCTTCACATGTTTTGCCCTAATTTATCAGTAAGGAACTAAATTTGCAAATAGACACTCCTCCAGGGTATGTGAATGTTGGAAGGCACCTGAGGATTCGGTTAGCCAAGGCTTGTGAAAGCAAAGGTTGGGGGGAGTGTCATCCATAATGAAACTAAAATACATGTGTAAACAAAAGAGAAGAGGGATGATTTACCTTGCAGGTAGAGATAACGTCCTTCATGGGAGCCGCTCTAGAAAGTCTGGTTGACGAGGTAGTTAGAGTGCCCACTACCATTCGTTGACAACAACAAACACCTCTCAAAACAATTTTACTTCTGTTTGAAAAATGAAAAGCTCTAGCACATGTTAATCCCTGCTTCCCTCTGCGAAGGGTCAGTCTTTTACTTTTATGTTGAGTCACCATCCTTTCTTTGAGCACCTTCTTGAGAGCATAATTGTCATTCTTACTGTAATATGTTTGTCCCAGAGTATGGTTAACTGTGGTATAACTTTGATGCTTTTATCTTTGATAATCTTTACTTCTAGTCTTTCCATGAAATTCAGAGGTGCCTGGGCATTTATGTTTTGCTGTACAAATACGGGCAAGCGAGATACCACTTTATCATATCTTTTTATGAGCATTGTGATGGCGTGTAACTCACACGTTCGTTGGGAACCCCAAGAGGAAGGTATGATGCGCACAGCAGCAAGTTTTCCCTCAGAAAGAAACCAAGGTTGATCGAACCAGGAGGAGCCAAGAAGCACGTTGAAGGTTGATGGCGGCGGGATGTAGTGCGGCGCAACACCGGAGATTCCGGCGCCAACGTGGAACCTGCACAACACAACCAAAGTACTTTGCCCCAACGAAACGAGTGAGGTTGTCAATCTCACCGGCTTCGTCTGTAACAAAGGATTAACCGTATTGTGTGGAAGATGATTGTTTGCGAGAAAACGAGTAGAACGAGTATTGCGGTAGATTGTATTTCGGTAAAGAGAATTGGATCGGGGTCCACGGTTCACTAGAGGTGTCTCTCCCATAAGACGAACAGACATGTTGGGTGAACAAATTACGAGTTGGGCAATTGACAAATAAAGAGAGCATGACCATGCACATACATATCATGATGAGTATAGTGAGATTTAATTGGGCATTACGACAAAGTACATAGACCGTCATCCAACCGCATCTATGCCTAAAAAGTCCACCTTCGAGGTTATCATCCGAACCCCCTCCGATATTAAGTTGCTAACAACGGACAATTGCATTAAGTATTGCGCGTAATGTAACTAGTGACTACATCCTTGAACATAGCACTAATGTTTTATCCCTAGTGGCAACAGCACATCCATAACCTTAGTGGTTCTTGTCACTCCTCCGGATTCACGGAGGCATGAACCCACTATCGAGCATAAATACTCCCTCTTGGAGTTACTAGCATCAACTTGGCCGGAGCATCTACTAATAACGGAGAGCATGCAAGATCATAAACAACACATAAGCATAGCTTTGATAATCAACATAACAAGTATTCTCTATTCATCGGATCCCAACAAACGCAACATATAGAATTACGGATAGATGATCTTGATCATGTTAGGCAGCTCACAAGATCCGACAATGATAGCACAATGGGGAGAAGACAACCATCTAGCTACTGCTATGGACCCATAGTCCAGGGGTAGACTACTCACACATCACACCGGAGGCGACCATGGCGGCGTAGAGTCCTCCGGGAGATGATTCCCCTCTCCGGCAGGGTGCCGGAGGCGATCTCCTAGATCCCCCGAGATGGGATCGGCGGCGGCGGCGTCTCTGGAAAGTTTTCCGTATCGTGGTTCTCGGTACTGGGGTTTTCGTCACGGAGACTTTTATAGGCGAAAGGGCAGGTCAAGAGGCGGCACGGGGGCCCCACACCACAGGGCCGCGCGGCCAAGGGGGGGCCGCGCCGCCCTAGGGTGTGGCCCCTCCGTGGCCCCTCTTCGTCTCTCCTTCGGACTTCTGGAAGCTTCGTGAGAAAATAGGCCCCCGGGCTTTGATTTCGTCCAATTCCGAGAATATTTCCTTACTAGGATTTCGAAACCAAAAACAGCAGAAAACAGCAAGCGGCACTTCGGCATCTTGTTAATAGGTTAGTTCCGGAAAATGCACGAATATGACATAAAGTGTGCATAAAACATGTAGATAACATCGGTAATGTGGCATGGAACATAAGAAATTATCGATACGTCGGAGACGTATCGGCATCCCCAAGCTTAGTTCTCGCTCGTCCCGAGCGGGTAAAACGATAACACGGATAATTTCCGGAGTGACATGCCATCATAATCTTGATCATACTATTTGTAAAGCATATGTAGTGAATGCAGCGATCGAAACAATGTATATGACATGAGTAAACAAGTGAATCATAAAGCAAAGACTTTTCATGAATAGCACTTCAAGACAAGCATCAATAAGTCTTGCATAAGAGTTAACTCATAAAGCAATAATTCAAAGTAAAGGTATTGAAGCAACACAAAAGAAGATTAAGTTTCAGCGGTTGCTTTCAACTTGTAACATGTATATCTCATGGATATTGTCAACATAGAGTAATATAATAAGTGCAATAAGCAAGTATGTAGGAATCAATGCATAGTTCACGCAAGTGTTTGCTTCTTGAGGTGGAGAGAAATAGGTGAACTGACTCAACATTGAAAGTAAAAGAATGGTCCTCCATAGAGGAAAAGCATCGATTGCTATATTTGTGCTAGAGCTTTGATTTTGAAAACATGAAACAATTTTGTCAACGGTAGTAATAAAGCATATGTATCATGTAAATTATATCTTACAAGTTGCAAGCCTCATGCATAGTATACTAATAGTGCCCGCACCTTTTCCTAATTAGCTTGGACTACCGGATCATCACAATGCATTGTTTTTACCAAGTGTCACAAAGGGGTACCTCGTGCCGCTCTGTACAAAGGTCTAAGGAGAAAGCTCGCATTGGATTTCTCGCTATTGATTATTCTTCAACTTAGACATCCATACCGGGACAACATAGACAACGAGATAATGGACTCCTCTTTTATGCATAAGCATATAACAACAATTAATAATTTTCTCATTTGAGATTTGAGGATTGTTGTCCAAAACTGAAACTTCCACCATGGAACATGGCTTTAGTTAGCGGCCCAATGTTCTTCTCTAACATATGCATGCTTAACCCTATGGTGGTAGATCTCTCTTACTTCGAGACAAGACGAACATGCATAGCAACTCACATGAAATTCAACAAAGAGTAGTTGATGGCGTCCCCGATAAACATGGTTATCGCACAACAAGCAACTTAATAAGAGATAAAGTGCATAATTATATATTCAATACCACAATAGTTTAAAGCTATTTGTCCCATGAGCTATATATTGCAAAGGTGAATGATGGAATTTTAAAGGTAGCACTCAAGCAATTTACTTTGGAATGGCGGAAAATACCATGTAGTAGGTAGGTATGGTGGACACAAATGGCATAGTGGTTGGCTCAAGTATTTTGGATGCATGAGAAGTATTCCCTCTCGATACAAGGTTTAGGCTAGCAAGGCTTATTTGAAACAAACACAAGGATGAACCGGTGCAGCAAAACTCACATAAAAGACATATTGAAAACATTATAAGACTCTACACCGTCTTCCTTGTTGTTCAAACTCAAAACTAGAAATCATCTAGACCTTAGAGAAACCAAATATGCAAACCAAATTTTAGCATGCTCTATGTATTTCTTCATTAATGGGTGCAAAGCATATGATGCAAGAGCTTAATCATGAGCACAACAATTGCCAAGTATCACATTACCCAAGACATTTATAGCAATTACTACATGTATCATTTTCCAATTCCAACCATATAACAATTTAACGAAGGAGAAACTTCGCCATGAATACTATGAGTAGAAACCAAGGACATACTTGTCCATATGCTACAGCGGAGCGTGTATCTCTCCCATAAAGTGAATGCTAGGATCCATTTTATTCAAACAAAACAAAAACAAAAACAAACCGACGCTCCAAGAAAAAGCACATAAGATGTGATGGAATAAAAATATAGTTTCAGGGGAGGAACTCGATAATGTTGTCGATGAAGAAGGGGATGCCTTGGGCATCCCCAAGCTTAGACGCTTGAGTCTTCTTGATATATGCAGGGGTGAACCACCGGGTGCATCCCCAAGCTTAGAGCTTTCACTCTCCTTGATCATGTTGCATCATACTCCTCTCTTGATCCTTGAAAACTTCCTCCACACCAAACTCGAAACAACTCATTAGAGGGTTAGTGCACATTATAAATTGACATATTCAGAGGTGACACAATCATTCTTAACACTTCTGGACATTGCATAATGCTACTGGACATTAGTGGATCAAAGAAATTCATCCAACATAGCGAAAGAGGCAATGCGAAATAAAAGGCAGAATCTGTCAAAACAGAACAGTTCGTATTGACGAATTTTAAAATGGCACCAGACTTGCTCAAATGAAAATGCTCAAATTGAATGAAAGTTGCGTACATATCTGAGGATCATGCACGTAAATTGGCTTAATTTTCTGAGCTACCTACAGGGAGGTGGACCCAGATTCGTGACAGCAAAGAAATCTGGAACTGTGCAGTAATCCAAATCTAGTACTTACTTTTCTATCAACGGCTTAACTTGGCACAACAAAACACAAAACTAAGATAAGGAGAGGTTGCTACAGTAGTAAACAACTTCCAAGACACAAAATAAAAACAAAGTACTGTAGGTAAAAACATGGGTTGTCTCCCATAAGCGCTTTTCTTTAACGCCTTTCAGCTAGGCGCAGAAAGTGTGTATCAAGTATTATCGAAGGGTGGTGCATCGTTGTCATGAGCTCCCCCATCCATAGTGGTACTAAGGGCTTTGTCAATTTTAGGTCTATAATAATACTTCTTTGGTCTAGGCACTTTAGAGACATACATAAACTTTTGCTCCTTACCCACATAAGCTTTCTCCTTATATTTAAGAGAAGAAAATGTTGAACCCAAGGTTCCCATAGCTTTTTCAAGTTCATCAATCCTATTGATTTGATCATCATGGTCAGCATTAGTTCCTAGGACACTAATTCTTTCATCAATTCCTCCTAAGGATTTATCAAGTTCATCAGTTTTATCAAGTAATATTTCCAATTTAGCTTCAATACTTGGAAAATTTTTCTCTATGGTTTCCAATTTTTTCATAACATCTTCAAGAGAGATTTCAGTTTTAACTTTATCAACAGGGGGTATTCCAAATAAGCTCTCAATAATGCAACTAGCTTCTAATGCAGGAGTACTTAGGAAGTCACCTTTTGCGAGACTATCAAGAACATATCTATTCCAGCTAGATATACCAACATAAAAATTCCTGAGTAAAATAATGGTGGAGTGCTTCTTAGTGCATCTATTATGAGCATCGCTAATTCTATACCAAGCATCTCTCAAACATTCTCCCCCTCGTTGCTTAAACGTGCGAACTTCAACTTCAGGATTACTCATTTTAGTAGCAGTAAATAAAGCAAACTAGATAAAGTAAATGCAAGTAAACTAATTTTTTTGTGTTTTTGATATAGCAAACAAGATAGCAAAATAAAGTAAAACTAGCAACTAATTTTTTTGTATTTTGATTTAGTGAAGCAAACAAAGTAGTAAATAAAACTAAGCAAGACAAAAACAAAGTAAAGAGATTGAGAAGTGGAGACTCCCCTTGCAGCGTGTCTTGATCTCCCCGGCAACGGCGCCAGAAAATATGCTTGATGGCGTGTAACTCACACGTTCGTTGGGAACCCCAAGAGGAAGGTATGATGCGCACAGCAGCAAGTTTTCCCTCAGAAAGAAACCAAGGTTGATCGAACCAGGAGGAGCCAAGAAGCACGTTGAAGGTTGATGGCGGCGGGATGTAGTGCGGCGCAACACCAGAGATTCCGGCGCCAACGTGGAACCTGCACAACACAACCAAAGTACTTTGCCCCAACGAAACAGTGAGGTTGTCAATCTCACCGGCTTGCTGTAACAAAGGATTAACCGTATTGTGTGGAAGATGATTGTTTGCAGAAAACGATGAGAACAAGTATTGCGATGAGATTGTATTTCGAGTAAAGAGAATTGGACCGGGGTCCACGGTTCACTAGAGGTGTCTCTCCCATAAGACGAACGGCATGTTGGGTGAACAAATTACGGTTGGGCAATTGACAAATAAAGAGAGCATGACCATGCACATACATATCATGATGAGTATAGTGAGATTTAATTGGGCATTACGACAAAGTACATAGACCGTCATCCAACCGCATCTATGCCTAAAAAGTCCACCTTCGAGGTTATCATCCGAACCCCTCCAGGTATTAAGTTGCTAACAACGAGACAATTGCATTAAGTATTGCGCGTAATGTAACTAGTGACTACATCCTTGAACATAGCACTAATGTTTTATCCCTAGTGGCAACAGACACATCCATAACCTTAGTGGTTCTTGTCACTCCTCCAGATTCACGGAGGCATGAACCCACTATCGAGCATAAATACTCCCTCTTGGAGTTACTAGCATCAACTTGGCCGGAGCATCTACTAATAACGGAGAGCATGCAAGATCATAAACAACACATAAGCATAGCTTTGATAATCAACATAACAAGTATTCTCTATTCATCGGATCCCAACAAACGCAACATATAGAATTACGGATAGATGATCTTGATCATGTTAGGCAGCTCACAAGATCCGACAATGATAGCACAATGGGGAGAAGACAACCATCTAGCTACTGCTATGGACCCATAGTCCAGGGGTAGACTACTCACACATCACACCGGAGGCGACCATGGCGGCGTAGAGTCCTCCGGGAGATGATTCCCCTCTCCGGCGGGGTGCCGGAGGCGATCTCCTAGATCCCCCGAGATGGGATCGGCGGCGGCGGCGTCTGCGGAAAGTTTTCCGTATCGTGGTTCTCGGTATCGGGGTTTTCGTCACGGAGACTTTTTATAGGCGAAAGGGCAGGTCAAGAGGCGGCACGGGGGCCCCACACCACGGGGCCGCGCGGCCAAGGGGGCCGCGCCGCCCTAGGGTGTGGCCCCTCCGTGGCCCCTCTTCGTCTCTCCTTCGGACTTCCGGAAGCTTCGTGAGAAAATAGGCCCCCGGGCTTTGATTTCGTCCAATTCCGAGAATATTTCCTTACTAGGATTTCTGAAACCAAAAACAGCAGAAAACAACGAATCGGCACTTCGGCATCTTGTTAATAGGTTAGTTCCGGAAAATGCACGAATATGACATAAAGTGTGCATAAAACATGTAGATAACATCGGTAATGTGGCATGGAACATAAGAAATTATCGATACGTCGGAGACGTATCAGCATCCCCAAGCTTAGTTCCTGCTCGTCCCGAGCAGGTAAAACGATAACACGGATAATTTCCGGAGTGACATGCCATCATAATCTTGATCATACTATTTGTAAAGCATATGTAGTGAATGCAGCGATCGAAACAATGTATATGACATGAGTAAACAAGTGAATCATAAAGCAAAGACTTTTCATGAATAGCACTTCAAGACAAGCATCAATAAGTCTTGCATAAGAGTTAACTCATAAAGCAATAATTCAAAGTAAAGGTATTGAAGCAACACAAAAGAAGATTAAGTTTCAGCGGTTGCTTTCAACTTGTAACATGTATATCTCATGGATATTGTCAACATAGAGTAATATAATAAGTGCAATAAGCAAGTATGTAGGAATCAATGCATAGTTCACGCAAGTGTTTGCTTCTTGAGGTGGAGAGAAATAGGTGAACTGACTCAACATTGAAAGTAAAAGAATGGTCCTCCATAGAGGAAAAGCATCGATTGCTATATTTGTGCTAGAGCTTTGATTTTGAAAACATGAAACAATTTTGTCAACGGTAGTAATAAAGCATATGTATCATGTAAATTATATCTTACAAGTTGCAAGCCTCATGCATAGTATACTAATAGTGCCCGCACCTTGTCCTAATTAGCTTGGACTACCGGATCATCACAATGCATTGTTTTTACCAAGTGTCACAAAGGGGTACCTCTGTGCCGCCTGTACAAAGGTCTAAGGAGAAAGCTCGCATTGGATTTCTCGCTATTGATTATTCTTCAACTTAGACATCCATACCGGGACAACATAGACAACGAGATAATGGACTCCTCTTTTATGCATAAGCATATAACAACAATTAATAATTTTCTCATTTGAGATTTGAGGATTGTTGTCCAAAACTGAAACTTCCACCATGGAACATGGCTTTAGTTAGCGGCCCAATGTTCTTCTCTAACATATGCATGCTTAACCCTATGGTGGTAGATCTCTCTTACTTCAGACAAGACGAACATGCATAGCAACTCACATGAAATTCAACAAAGAGTAGTTGATGGCGTCCCCAGTAAACATGGTTATCGCACAACAAGCAACTTAATAAGAGATAAAGTGCATAATTATATATTCAATACCACAATAGTTTAAAGCTATTTGTCCCATGAGCTATATATTGCAAAGGTGAATGATGGAATTTTAAAGGTAGCACTCAAGCAATTTACTTTGGAATGGCGGAAAATACCATGTAGTAGGTAGGTATGGTGGACACAAATGGCATAGTGGTTGGCTCAAGTATTTTGGATGCATGAGAAGTATTCCCTCTCGATACAAGGTTTAGGCTAGCAAGGCTTATTTGAAACAAACACAAGGATGAACCGGTGCAGCAAAACTCACATAAAAGACATATTGAAAACATTATAAGACTCTACACCGTCTTCCTTGTTGTTCAAACTCAAAACTAGAAATCATCTAGACCTTAGAGAAACCAAATATGCAAACCAAATTTTAGCATGCTCTATGTATTTCTTCATTAATGGGTGCAAAGCATATGATGCAAGAGCTTAATCATGAGCACAACAATTGCCAAGTATCACATTACCCAAGACATTTATAGCAATTACTACATGTATCATTTTCCAATTCCAACCATATAACAATTTAACGAAGGAGAAACTTCGCCATGAATACTATGAGTAGAAACCAAGGACATACTTGTCCATATGCTACAGCGGAGCGTGTATCTCTCCCATAAAGTGAATGCTAGGATCCATTTTATTCAAACAAAACAAAAACAAAAACAAACCGACGCTCCAAGAAAAAGCACATAAGATGTGATGGAATAAAAATATAGTTTCGGGGGAGGAACCCGATAATGTTGTCGATGAAGAAGGGGATGCCTTGGGCATCCCCAAGCTTAGACGCTTGAGTCTTCTTGATATATGCAGGGGTGAACCACCGGGTGCATCCCCAAGCTTAGAGCTTTCACTCTCCTTGATCATGTTGCATCATACTCCTCTCTTGATCCTTGAAAACTTCCTCCACACCAAACTCGAAACAACTCATTAGAGGGTTAGTGCACATTATAAATTGACATATTCAGAGGTGACACAATCATTCTTAACACTTCTGGACATTGCATAATGCTACTGGACATTAGTGGATCAAAGAAATTCATCCAACATAGCGAAAGAGGCAATGCGAAATAAAAGGCAGAATCTGTCAAAACAGAACAGTTCGTATTGACGAATTTTAAAATGGCACCAGACTTGCTCAAATGAAAATGCTCAAATTGAATGAAAGTTGCGTACATATCTGAGGATCATGCACGTAAATTGGCTTAATTTTCTGAGCTACCTACAGGGAGGTGGACCCAGATTCGTGACAGCAAAGAAATCTGGAACTGTGCAGTAATCCAAATCTAGTACTTACTTTTCTATCAACGGCTTAACTTGGCACAACAAAACACAAAACTAAGATAAGGAGAGGTTGCTACAATAGTAAACAACTTCCAAGACACAAAATAAAAACAAAGTACTGTAGGTAAAAACATGGGTTGTCTCCCATAAGCGCTTTTCTTTAACGCCTTTCAGCTAGGCGCAGAAAGTGTGTATCAAGTATTATCGAAGGGTGGTGCATCGTTATCATGAGCTCCCCCATCCATAGTGGTACTAAGGGCTTTGTCAATTTTAGGTCTATAATAATACTTCTTTGGTCTAGGCACTTTAGAGACATACATAAACTTTTGCTCCTTACCCACATAAGCTTTCTCCTTATATTTAAGAGAAGAAAATGTTGAACCCAAGGTTCCCATAGCTTTTTCAAGTTCATCAATCCTATTGATTTGATCATCATGGTCAGCATTAGTTCCTAGGACACTAATTCTTTCATCAATTCCTCCTAAGGATTTATCAAGTTCATCAGTTTTATCAAGTAATATTTCCAATTTAGCTTCAATACTTGGAAAAAATTTCTCTATGGTTTCCAATTTTTTCATAACATCTTCAAGAGAGATTTCAGTTTTAACTTTATCAACAGGGGTATTCCAAATAAGCTCTCAATAATGCAACTAGCTTCTAATGCAGGAGTACTTAGGAAGTCACCTTTTGCGAGACTATCAAGAACATATCTATTCCAGCTAGATATACCAACATAAAAATTCCTGAGTAAAATAATGGTGGAGTGCTTCTTAGTGCATCTATTATGAGCATCGCTAATTCTATACCAAGCATCTCTCAAACATTCTCCCCCTCGTTGCTTAAACGTGTGAACTTCAACTTCAGGATTACTCATTTTAGTAGCAGTAAATAAAGCAAACTAGATAAAGTAAATGCAAGTAAACTAATTTTTTTGTGTTTTTGATATAGCAAACAAGATAGCAAAATAAAGTAAAACTAGCAACTAATTATTTTGTATTTTGATTTAGTGCAGCAAACAAAGTAGTAAATAAAACTAAGCAAGACAAAAACAAAGTAAAGAGATTGAGAAGTGGAGACTCCCCTTGCAGCGTGTCTTGATCTCCCCGGCAACGGCGCCAGAAAATATGCTTGATGGCGTGTAACTCACACGTTCGTTGGGAACCCCAAGAGGAAGGTATGATGTGCACAGCAGCAAGTTTTCTCTCAGAAAGAAACCAAGGTTGATCGAACCAGGAGGAGCCAAGAAGCACGTTGAAGGTTGATGGCGGCGGGATGTAGTGCGGTGCAACACCAGAGATTCCGGCGCCAACGTGGAACCTGCACAACACAACCAAAGTACTTTGCCCCAACGAAACAGTGAGGTTGTCAATCTCACCGGCTTGCTGTAACAAAGGATTAACCGTATTGTGTGGAAGATGATTGTTTGCGAAAACAGTGAGAACAAGTATTGCGAGTAGATTGTATTTCGGTAAAGAGAATTGGACCGGGGTCCACAGTTCACTAGAGGTGTCTCTCCCATAAGACGAACAGCATGTTGGGTGAACAAATTACAGTTGGGCAATTGACAAATAAAGAGAGCATGACCATGCACATACATATCATGATGAGTATAGTGAGATTTAATTGGGCATTACGACAAAGTACATAGACCGTCATCCAACCGCATCTATGCCTAAAAAGTCCACCTTCGAGGTTATCATCCGAACCCCTCCAGTATTAAGTTGCTAACAACGAGACAATTGCATTAAGTATTGCGCGTAATGTAACTAGTGACTACATCCTTGAACATAGCACTAATGTTTTATCCCTAGTGGCAACAGCACATCCATAACCTTAGTGGTTCTTGTCACTCCTCCAGATTCACGTGAGGCATGAACCCACTATCGAGCATAAATACTCCCTCTTGGAGTTACTAGCATCAACTTGGCCGGAGCATCTACTAATAACGGAGAGCATGCAAGATCATAAACAACACATAAGCATAGCTTTGATAATCAACATAACAAGTATTCTCTATTCATCGGATCCCAACAAACGCAACATATAGAATTACGGATAGATGATCTTGATCATGTTAGGCAGCTCACAAGATCCGACAATGATAGCACAATGGGGAGAAGACAACCATCTAGCTACTGCTATGGACCCATAGTCCAGGGGTAGACTACTCACACATCACACCGGAGGCGACCATGGCGGCGTAGAGTCCTCCGGGAGATGATTCCCCTCTCCGGCAGGGTGCCGGAGGCGATCTCCTGGATCCCCCGAGATGGGATCGGCGGCGGCGGCGTCTCCGGAAAGTTTTCCGTATCGTGGTTCTCGGTATCGGGGTTTTCGTCACGGAGACTTTTTATAGGCGAAAGGGCAGGTCAAGAGGCGGCACGGGGGCCCCACACCACGGGGCCGCGCGGCCAAGGGGGGGCCGCGCCGCCCTAGGGTGTGGCCCCTCCGTGGCCCCTCTTCGTCTCTCCTTCGGACTTCCGGAAGCTTCGTGAGAAAATAGGCCCCGGGCTTTGATTTCGTCCAATTCCGAGAATATTTCCTTACTAGGATTTCTGAAACCAAAAACAGCAGAAAACGACAGAATCGGCACTTCGGCATCTTGTTAATAGGTTAGTTCCAGAAAATGCACGAGTATGACATAAAGTGTGCATAAAACATGTAGATAACATCAGTAATGTGGCATGGAACATAAGAAATTATCGATACGTCGGAGACGTATCACATTGCAATCCTGCTGATAGACATGTTTCATGATGCTTATTATTAATTTGTTGGTATCTTTTTCATGATTGACATAACTACTAGATGACTTTATTTGCATTTATCTTATCATGAATTGCCTAAGTACTAGTCCATATAATGAGAATATTTACATCATATGAGCAAATGTGTTCGTGAAAGCTCTTTTATCGCACTCAGTTGTTAACTTAATTGCTTGAGGACAAGAAATAAGCTAAGCTTGGGGGGAGTTGATACGTCCAAAACGTATCTACTTTCCCGAACACTTTTGCTATTGTTTTGCTTCTAATTTGTGTATTTTGGATACAACTAACACGGATTAACGTTGTTTTCAGCAGAATTTCCCTGGTGTCTTATTTCTGTGCAGAAAATCAACTTTCAGGAAAATCCCCGAAAATAATTGCAATGGGCCTATTTTCACAGAAGACATGCGGAGCCTGAAGACGAGACGGAGGGGGCCACGAGGGGCGCACACCACATGGCGGTGTGGTGGGCCCCTGGGCCGCACCGCCCTATGGTGACACCGCCTCGGCTAGCCCCCGACGCTCCACTCTGCACTACTTAAAGCCCTTGACCTAAAAACGCACGGGGGTTCGACCAATTTTCCAGAAGACATCCAGAACTCCGCCGCCATCGCGAAACTCAATCTCGGGATCAGAAACTCCGTTCTGGCACCCTGTCGGGACGGGGAATTGGAGGAGATCATCACCATCATCGCCACCGACGCCTCTCCATCAACCATCCATGCTTCCACCATCCATGTGTGAGTAATTCCCCGCTGTAGGCTGAAGGGGATGGTAGGGATTGGATGAGATTGTTCATGTAATAGCCATAAGATTGTTAGGGCATGGTGCCTAGTATCCGTTGTTGGTACTTTTATGATATTGTTGCAACTTGTTATGCTAAATGCTTGTCACTAGGGCCCGAGTGCCATGATTTCAGATCTGAACATGTTATTGATTCATGATGATATTCATTGTTTTATGATCTTACCTGCAAGTTGTATACACATATTGCTGTCCGAAACCCGAGGCCTCAAAGTGACAAGAATTGGGACAACCGGAGGGGAAGGCTGTGATATGAGGATCACATGTGTTCACGGAGTGTTAATGCTTTGCTCCGGTACTCTATTAAAAGGAGTACCTTAATTACCAGTAGTTTCCCTAGAGGCCCGGATGCCACTGGCTGGTAGGACAAAAGATGTTGTGCAAGTTTCTCATTGCGAGCACGTACGACTATATACGGAACACATTCCTATGGTTATTTAGTACCTGGATACTGTTTTATTATTATCTGCAAATGCCTAGTCTTGATTATTACATGAGTTATCTTATCCATGCAGCGCCCGTTCATCCATCCCTATGCCTACAGTATTTTAATCCTGCTGTTTACTATAATCACTACTCCTGTCTTTATTACACTGTCTGCTTATTTTCACTACGCTATCGCTATAAAACTGTTGCTACCGATAAACTCTTGCGAGCAAGTCCGTTTCCAGTGCAGCTGAATTGACAACTCCGTCGTTAAGGCTTACAAATATTCTTTGGCTCCCCTTGTGTCGAATCAATAGATTGGGTTTTACTTCCCTCGAAAACCGTTGCGATCCCCTATACTTGTGGGTCATCACCGCTAATCTTCCCCATCGTCCTAGACTCCAGCCCCTCTCCCCTCGTCAACGGCGGCCTTGGTGGCCGGCGGTGAGGGGGAGGAGGCTCGGATCTGTACGCAGTAGTTAGGTTTCCTACCTTTATCTCCTCTTCCAATAATACCGATCTAGGGTTTCAGACCTCCCTCTTTCCCCTTTTGATTATGGCCATGGGGGTTGGAGCAATGGTGTTGGGAGGTGCCCCACTAGCCAGATTTGTTAACCGGCTATTGATCCGGTCTTTTGAGGTCCTAGTTTTTTCTTGGTTCGAGGTGAGAGGTGGTTGTTGTGTTGCGCTCGTCGTCAGGCAGCGGAGACTGTTGGTCTGGGCATGGCAACCACATTGAGCCCCTCTACGTAGGGATCGCGAACGGTTCGGCCTCCTGCGCTCGTCCCCTGCGGGCGACGCAGGGGCGATAACCCTATACGCCGTCTCCGACCTCCCTTCTCGCCCCCTCTCCGCCGCCACCGGAAGAAGCCGCGGGGCAAAGCCCCTGTGGTGTCG
The DNA here is from genome assembly GCF_022539505.1 of Lolium rigidum. Lineage (NCBI taxonomy): Eukaryota > Viridiplantae > Streptophyta > Magnoliopsida > Poales > Poaceae > Lolium > Lolium rigidum. The sequence goes on from NC_061508.1 coordinate 262,505,332, forward strand.
GCAGCGGTGGCCCTCCCTTACCCACGCGCGTGGAGGTCTACGCGGGGCAGAGCCGGCCGGTGGCGGTGATCTTCGGCCAGCAACGTGTCCGGCGGCGGAGCTTCTCCCCGGGGTGCATGGAGCGTGGTGGTGCTGCCTCTTGGCGGTAGGGCGCTGCTGCGCGGCGGGTCACAGCTGGAGTCTGCCACGGCCCAGATCTGGGTACGGGCTGGACGGCCAGCGGCTTCTTCTGCGGCGGTGCTTCCTGGGGTTGGCAATGGAGGTAATGGGGTGTCGGCGGCCGGCGGTGGAGGGTTGGCAATGGGGCTGCGGCGTTGCCCCGGCGGGTGCGGCGTCTCCGGTCTTCGTCTCTGGCCGGCAACCTTGGCCTGCCGTGGATGGTCACCGGCGTGGGGGGCCAACCTGAATAAAGGTGGCAGTCCTAAGGTCTTTCTTGGGCGAAGATGAAGACCTGTCGGAGGCCTGTCCTTCATGATCTGGCCAGAGTGTTGAGTTCCGGAAGGCGCCGCCGGCGAATGTAACAGTGCTTTTATTGCCCGGAGTTTGCTTGGTTCCGTGGTATTCGGTCATGCGTGCCCATGCTTTTATTCCGACCGTTTGGTTTTGGAGGTGCTGCGCGAATCATTTTTATGTGTTGACACCAAGTGACAGCTAATCCATGGTGAATTCAGAAGAAGAGAATATCATGAAGGCCGGATTTGGAGGACTAGCTAATGGAGGTTCAAGTCTTTGCGTCGTTGAGGGGCTTGCTTGGTGTTCCGGGCTTTGTAACATTGGAATGAAAGTGGGGCGGCAGCACTTGTGAAGTTTGGATTCTTACCTTTTCCTTTCAAGGTGAAAACCCGAGGTCCGGCCTTAACTCGGTTGTGCCTGGTAATTAACTTATTGAAGAAATTGTTTTGAGAGCGGAGACTATCTTCAGGGTGAAAACCTATGATTTTTGATCGGGCGACGATAGCGCTGGTGCACTGTTCCCTTCTTGGAGGTGTTGCTTTTGAAGAGTCTGAATTTCAGGTGTTGTCTTGGTGGTGGATGTATTACTGTTGCAAGGGCTAGGATATTGTAGTGGGACTTTTATTTCTTAGTTTTCTTTTTCTCTTTTTTGGCTGTGTGCATCCGTAATGTATTAGGACATTGTGTTGTTGCAGAGGCTTGGTGTAATTGGTATCTTCTGATATTAATATATTCACTTTATCGAAAAAATGTGCTGTAGGTCTTGTGAGGTGGCTTCGAGTTGATTTTTTGTATTGCTTCTTGTAAGGTTTGCGAATAATCTAATAAAAAGCCGTGTGCATCCTTTGGATGCAGAAGCTGGGGCGATTTTTCCCCCTTTTCGAAAAAATATATATTCTCAGCCGGCCTGTTTCACCTATTCGTCGCCTCCCGAGACCTTTTTTCGATAAAGGATATTTTATTACTTATGATAAGCAATTACATCCAGCCTCTGCATAACCAGGATGCACACAGCTGTTCTAGTTCCCGGAACCAACGAGATATGAAAAAAGGCGAGATACATATCGAAACGATGAATTATATAACGCCTAAGGGGAGGGTGGAGCTTCAATCCGTAGACTATGCTGCCACCCATGTAGGGAAAAAGTATCCCTCGCCGTAGCCTCCAACCGTGTACAGACCTCCGTAAATTGGTCTCAGTTCTCCGCCCGCTGAAGAGGTAACCATGAACGGAGAATACCTGTACATTTGTAGATGATCTGCAACAAAGAACATTTTTTATCGTTAAAAATCTTGTCATTTCCACTCAGCCAAAGCGCCCCCACCCTAAGAAGCAACTTAAACCTTGAATCAATATCGTGAAGCCAATTGCCAAAGACATTTGTCACACTAGTCGGGGGATACAGGGTAGACGCTACTTGGATGAATGACCATATAGATCTCGCAAAACTGCACTGGAAGAAGAGGTGTTTGATGGTTTCATCATGATGACAGAAAACACACCGTGAACTTCCGTGCCAATTCCGCTTAACAAGATTATCTTTAGTAAGAATAACTCCTCGGCGAAGGTACCATCCAAAAAATTTAATTTTTAATGGCATCTTCATCTTCCAAATTTTCTTATTATTATCAACTCGTAAATCAGAATGAAGGATCGCATTGTATAAAGATTTGACTGAGAAAGTGCCATCTACATGAAGATTCCATCTAAATTCATCTGGTTCAGGGGATAAGTGAATATCTCCCAATCGTTGAACTAGAGTATTCCATGCTAAAAGCCTTTGTCCAAGTAAAACCCGTCCGAACGCCTACATTCGGTGGTGAGGTAGCCATTACTGTAGCAACGGTATCACCTTTGCAATGAACAATACTATACAAAGCAGGATATTGTTTACTCAGGGAAGCATTGTCCAACCAAACATCTTCCGAGAACCGTATATGTGCTCCATTCTTAATAGAAAAAGTACCATGGCGAAAGAAGATATTTTTTGTTGCCATGAGGCCAGCCCAGAAGTGAGAATCCCCAGGTTTCCAAACCACTTGGGACAGCGTCTTCGAGCCAATATACTTTCTCCGAAGAATAGTTTGCCAAATCCCATCCTCGGTAAGAAGCTTAAAAAGCCATTTACCTAGCAAAGCTGAATTCTTGACCTCCAGTGTCGTGACCTCCAAGTCCGCCTTGATCTTTGGGACTACAAACTATACTTCATTTAAGCAATCGATATTTCTTTTTCTCGCTATCCCCTTGCCAAAAGAATCTGGATCAATAATAATAGAGTTTATGCAGAATTCCTTTCGGCAGAAGAAAGAATGATAACATATACAGTACCATATTTGTCAGTACCGAATTAATGAGTACCAATCTTCCTCCTAGGGACAACAATTTTCCTTTCCAACTACTAAGGCGTTTCTGTAATCTTTCTTCCACAATCTTCCATTCAGCAATTGTAAGTCTCCGATAATGAATCGGAATACCCAAATACCGAATAGGAAATTGGCCTTGCCCACAACCAAACAACTCTGTATATAGAGTCTTATCATTTTGGGCATCGCCGAAACGAACAATTCACTTTTATGGAAGTTAATTTTCAATCCCGACAACTGCTCGAAAGCTGCTAAAATTAATTTGAGATTACGAGCCTTTTCGAGATCATGATCCATAAAAAGAATTGTGTCATCGGCATATTTAAGGATAGATAAACCCCCATCAACCAGATGTGGAATCACACCCTCAATTTGACCATCAGACTTGGCACGCTCTATGAGTATTGCCAACATATCCACTACAATGTTAAATAACATCGGTGATAACGGATCTCCTTGGCGTAACCCTTTTCGTGTCTGGAAATAGTGGCCGGTGTCATCGTTGACCCGGATTGCCACACTACCTCCATACACAAAATCGTAAATTAGAGCATGCCACTCAGGAGAAAAACCTTTCATCCCGAGTGTCTGTTGGAGGAAAGACCATTTGACCTTATCATAAGCCTTTTCGAAATCTAATTTTAAAATGACCCAATTTAGCTTCTTAGAATGCATCTCATGTACCGTCTCATGTAGAATTGGCACTATCAAGGATGTTCCTTTTTTGCATGAAAGCGGTCTGAGAAGGTTGGATGACGTGATCCGCAACCGTATTAAGTCTAATGGTGGCCACTTTCGCGAAAATCTTGAAACCGACGTTTAAGAGGCAACTAGGTCTATATTGTTGAATCCTTTCGCCTCATTAACCTTCAGTAACAAAATTACTTCACCAAAATTTAGACGAAATAGTTCTAGTTGCCATGTGTGAAGATTACTGAACAAATCTAGAAGATCCAATTTAATAATATCCCAGAAAGTTTGATAGAACTCCGCTGGAACCATCTGGATCCGGTGCTTTATTGCATTCCATTTAGATATTGATATGTTCTAGTGCGCGGACGGACACCATAGGATATTGATTGTCCCATTCGGTATACATCAACACGCGATCTAGTTTCTCGTATGTGGGTTCAGGCAAGCTGTTGGTCCAGGTAAATTATCAACCGGACATAAACACCTCTCTTAAGTCTAAGCTATCAATGACAACATAAACAAGAAAGGCCAATGTCCATCAAAAAGGCAAGCTGTTTACCCGGTTAGCCAATTTTTAGATTCTCAAAATTCCAAATGGAAATACAAAAGCAGGAAGATTTTAGTTTTTTGCTATAAATTATGGATTTTATATATTTTTATTTTTTAAAAAACCTAAAATTAATAATTGCATCCTGAATAAAGATTACTATCATTTTTACCCAATTTTTAGATTTTCATAATTTTAGGTTTTAGGTTTGGCAAAAAAATATTTAATTAATTACTAAAATTAAAAATAATACAAAATTAAAAAGTTAATGTTTATTTATTTATTCAAGATTATTATTACATCATTACTTTTGTTTATTAAAAGAATTATTTGAAATTCAAACAATAAAGAAATGTGATATCGACCAACATGTTACTATGATTGATATGATACTACTATCACATACATGCGCGCGAAGCACTTGGATGCGGAACGGGATGGAACTCGGAAGTTAAGCGTGGTAGTGCTAGAGTAGTGGGACGGGAAGTTTGACCACGAGTATGTAATTTGACTAGAGATAAGTGTAGTTAGAGATAGAGACTAAACTCTGCAAATAACTGAAATAGTAGAAATTCTGAAAAAATAGAAAAAAAAGAGGGAGTGAAAAATAATTAGAAACCCAAATGAATTAAAAAAATTAACTCGAAATAGCCTTTAGTCCCGGTTCGTGTTACAAACCGGGACTAAAGGTCCTTCGCGTCGACGCATGCCAGCCGCCCACGTGGCGGGACCTTTAGTCCCGGTTCGTAAGCAACCGGGACTAAAGGGGGGCCTTTAGTCGCGCATAATTAGTCCCGGTTGCGCAACCGGGATTAATGGCCCTTGCGAACCGGGACTAAAGCCCCTTTTTCTACTAGTGACTTATGCACCTTAAAATCATTTTTGGTGATTTTTAGGAGCAAACTATAACACACTTCCAGTTCAAATTTGAACTATATTTGGAAAATCAATATAAAATCATTTAAATGGGAGAAATTAGCTAGAAAGCTTGAAAAATGAGAATTTTCCATCAAATATGGAATACTTTTTATCGAAAATTGGATGGACACCATCTTGCACCATATTTTGTATACTTGCTTAACATAAAAACCCAATTTTGACACTTATTAGAGAACATAAAAACATTTCTTTTGTAACAAAGATTGGAAACTTCTTTTAACAGTTTTGCTTGGCGCCGCATGATGCATATATTTACAAAATATGGGCATATTATCAAAAACTATGCCAAGAAAGTGGGAAAATAAATGAAACGATGATTGTTTAGTCATTGTCGAGTGTCGCAAAGTATATCTTTGCCTACCGAGGGGAGGGAGGGTTTGGTGGAGCTAACATGTCGTCACATCTCCATCAACCACGGGCGGAGGGGACGCATGTCCAATGGCTTTGTGGAGAGTATGTCTTAGACATGTGTATTTTTCCTTTCCGGGTGTTTAATTTCCTTGACGAAAGTTATAGAGTTATCTTTACTTTTCTAGTGTGTTGTTTTCCTTGCTGAAAGTTATAGAGTTATGTAGTGTGTTGTTTCGTTGCCGAGTAATATTTTATCCCACACTTGAAAAAAAAGGTGTATTTGCTGTGTGCCCTGTGGAATGCTCTTAGCAAAGCCGACAACACTCTGGGAAAATGAGCGAATTCCTGGTAGTGCTAGCTTTTCAAAACGAAGAACCCCCGCGTCGCTCTCGCGAGGGTAACACGGGAGGCGACCCCAACCCTAGCTGCCGGCACCCCTCCTCCCTCCTTCTCCCTTCATGCCGTCGTTGGAGGACACCGCCGGGCGAAGCCCGTGCGGCCGACGGTGGCGGCGGGGCCCCTACCGCTGCTCCAATCTTCCTAGGACCGGAATCGGGCGCCCCTGCATCTAGCCGGTGACGGTGACCGCTCCTCTGCTCCGGTGCCGATGTCGGCCGGTACCAACGCTCTGCATTGCTCCTTGCTATTGGTCGGGTCTGGTTTGCGTCGGGGCGGGATGGGTAGCGCGGATCTGGCGGGGTTGCTGTTGACCATGGTGCAGACTCTCCTGGTGGCTGGTGGCGGCGGTTCCCTAACTTTCCTCTCGGTTCCCTCTCGTGGGGTGCTGGTCTGAGGTGGGATTGGGTGCCGTGGCTAGCGGGGGAAGGTAGGGTCCTTCTTCTCTAGCCAGATCAGACCACCGTTGGGGCGGTGTGGTATTCGATCTCGTCCCCTCGAGGACGGCCAGCCATCACTGCTATGCGGGAATGCTGATGGCAGATTTGCTTTGGTATCTGTTGGGTTTTTTTGGGCATGTAGGGACGCCAGCGAGTTTGATGTTGCGTGGGTGAAAACTCCGCAAGGCTTTGGCCACCGCTGGCGACGATGATGTCTTTGGACGCCGTTCACTTCCTTGGACGCACATCCTACTGTTGGTTGCTTGCCCCTGGGCTTTGTCTCGTTTCCCTATGTTTTGTGATCTCTCCGAGCTCCTCCTTGGAAATCCTATTCGTTGATGCCCTGTGAGGTTGGGACCAGCTTCCTATAAACGGTGTGCCCTCGGTTTGCGCGGTCACTGTTGAGCCCAGGGGGGTTGTCGGAGTTGATGCCGTGGCACGGGGGACACCAGTGCTTCTCACCAGCTGATGTACGCCGTATTTGCAGGTGCAAAGACATGGGCTTTTTCTTGGGGTGGGTTTCGAAGCTTCCGTGAAAGCACCTCACGGCTTTGCTGTGCCGATAGCGACGACGCTCCCGAGCGCCGTTCCCCTTCCTGGAGGCTTTGTCTTGAAGCCTCCCCCTTTGAGCTCCGGAGGTTTCGTCTTCTCATTAGCGTAGCCAGCTGATTCTACGGTGTTGGTGGTCATCTGCAAACCGGGAAGCTTAGTGTGCCGGTCCAAGTTGGTGCAATCCTTCAGAGTGGTGTCTTGGCGCTTGAGGGTTCACGTCGAGCCGCCAGTGTTTAGCTATAGCCTTGGTCTTTGTCAGAGTTTTGGTAGTTCAGAGCTTTGCTCTGCTCAGCATGTTTTTCTCTTTTTATAGACTTTACCTCTTCACCACGTGTCCTTGTATTTCTAGCTGGTATCCCCAGTTTTTCTTTTCTTGTGTTGCTTATGTTCTTGGTTGTACCCTCAGTCTTGAGAGCTTTGTTAATTCAAAGTCAGGCTCTCTGAGCCTTCTGTTTAAAAGAACACAAGTTTAATCTCTAGTTGAACACACAAGTTTTTTAGATAATCTATTGAACGAACAATAAGCACCATGTATATCATTGCATTTCTTTTAGGATGACACGGAATACTACTTGCGAGTTCATCACATACATATTCCATGGTCCATGCATGCTTAAAACTGGCATGTAAACTAGGGAAGACGGGCCTGATCCTAGTTCTCATTCCGACGGAAGTACGCCACAAGAGAGCCAAATAAAAGCCTCACCCAAAAACAGGTAAAAGCTAAACCACACCGAAAAACAGCCAAAATAAGGGTTGTCCATCGACCAAGTCCAAGCTAGACTTGCACCCGGAAACACTGTACATGACTGGCCGCAACGCTGCTCAAGGTTCTAGATAAGCTTGGGGCAGCAGAAAAACACACCATAAGGACAGGCGTGTGAACCATGCACCCCTAGCCCAAAAAGATGGGGAAAACATGCGTCAAGTAGGCTTCAGTTTGTCTAGTTAGCCAACGAATAACAGCTTGTGTCTAGTTGATCGACACCTGGTCGCTGAATTCATCGGTGATGAACGGCATGCAGCTGGAGCTGCGCGCGATGCCGCCGCCGGCAGCGTTGGCCTTCGCCTTGGCAGCGCTTTCCCTGATTTCTCGGGGGTCAATGCTGGACCTGGACCTAGGCCCGAGCTTGGACCGCTTCCTGAGGATCTCCCTCATGGCCTCCGCCTGGAATAGCACCGGATGCGTTCTCCCAAAGCCGTTAAACCTCTTGCACACGCTCATGTGCGTCCGGAGCGCCTCCTCCTGCGAGGTGCCGCTCTTCTCGGCCTCCTCCGTCACGGCCTCCGCGCACAGCCCGCAGACCCACCGCCCCGAGAAGCGGCCTCGCACGCCGCGGATGTACTCCGGCGTGCACTCCTCTGACATGCCACAGCACTCGCACTTGGCGTCCTCCACCTCCGGGACCGGGTGGAGCTGCTTCATCTCCGCCTCTAGGACGGCCTGCTCCTCCTCCTTGCCGCGGCCGTGGTGGTTGTGGAGCTCGTAGGAGACATCCGAGACAGTGCGCTGGAGCTTGTCGGAGGAGGTCCTGCGCCGCTTCTCCAGGTTGCCGGCGTCGATGTTGCTTGCGATCGCGATGAACGGCGCCGCCATGGCCATGGCGACTGCACACGCCTCTCTGCTGGGTGCCATGACCGGATCAGATTTCCCTACCTCTTGGTGATTCTTGGCTATGTGTTGTGGGGGTCTCAGTTGTGAACTTGTGATCTTACAAGCTAGCTGATGGCCTCTGTGTGATAAGAAGCTTCGGAATGCATGGCTATTTATAGAGGTTCCATAGTAGCTAGCTAAGTTGAGACAAAGGATGACACTCTCCACAAGATGCACAGAAAAGGTGGTGTGCAACTTGATGAGTGTAACTTGTGGTGGCTAGGTGATGCAGCTAAAGGGATTACAAAATTTGACAAAAAGATTTGATGGAAATGGCCTGTTAAGAAACCTTTGTGTCAAGTGGTCGATGCGGTTGATAGGTTCACAATCTTATGCACGTGAAGGTGTTCCGGAGACATCATCAAAATAGGGTTGAAGATTGCATGTATGTGCAAAAGGTGATTGCGAAATGTAGCCAATTGCGGCCCCGTTTAATTTCGATCTTGCCTTTTTTGCAGCATGGTAAGTTCTTGTGAACTTGTGACAGCTGTTCTCGTTAAATTTATTTGATTAACAATAACCATGCATGGTTTATGCTGAAAATAAAGTTAACTTCAGAAGAAGAAAAAAGATGACTGAACTGAATACGCATATTAACTCATTCTGTAAAAATGGGGATATGTGATTGGTTGTAAAAATGTGTATATATAATTTTTTAAATTATTTATTAAAACAAATTACTAGTACTTCATGAATCTCGCGTGGTAGCAATTGATTTTTCTCTTGTGATTTGTTTTTAAATTACCCTGAGATTTACCAGATGAAAAATTCCTCAAATTTCTCGCAGCTAGCTTGTGCTCAGATAATGTCCTCCTTCGAATCCAACGAGTCATGGCTCAGTTGCGATGAAATCACGGTTGCAAAAAGATAGATCCTCAGCCATTTTGCCTGAAGCTACTGAACATTTCTAGAGCTCACAAGCAGGAGTGCACGACAATATGTTGGAAATTTCCGGAAGAGGGAGAAATTAAAGGGCGTGATAAGAGATCAGCTAACAATACTCTCCTTTTCCAGAAATCTATCAACTTATCATACCACACATGCATGACCTTATCAGCCCTGTTTTTTTCTCGAGTCATTTTCTGTTGATCAACTTGGATGTGCTAGCAATGAGTGCACAAAGTCTGCGGGTCACATGCGAGCCCAGTCCAGCCACCCAATCAAAACATACTCTCGTCAACGTCAAGAGCAGGTCCTAAAGCAGCAGGGCACTGCAGATACCGCGACGTCGATCGGCCTAGGTAGGTGCTAGTTCGTGTTATGTCACTGCTGACATCTATCAGCTGTTAGACTTAATGATTTAGAATAAACAACATGAGGATCTTAATCTTGTACTGGAACACCAACATAAGATTAGAACATATTATAAATGCGAGCAAATAACGAAAAATGAAAAGAGAATCACAGACACAAGATTTTAACGTGCAAAACCCTCTTTAACAAAGGGAGGTAAAACCACGAACGTCAGGCAACAAAATTTCACTATATCGGGAAGTGTTTGCAAACACCGTGTGTTATCTTATGAAACGATTAACCCTAGCTAGCGGCTTACAAGAAGTATATACAGGTCGTGATGACGATTTGTACTGTCACAAACTCACAAACGAGTGGTAGGTTATAGTATAACAGAACTTGTGTAGTGAGATGGCAACGATGACCCCTGCATGCTCGTTGCGGACATGGTGAAAAGGTTGAAGAAGAAGAAAAAGAAGATGATGACCAGGGTGCATCTTGATGAGGTGGAGATGGTCTACACAACGTCGCTACAGTCCTCCTAATGGCTAGTGGCGGTACTCGGTCTTCCATCCCTTCAGCACCACTTCAGAATCCGGTAGTTTTGGTGGTTATCGCTGACAAGGGATTAACTTGTCAATGCCTACTTAGGGTTTCGTAAGAAGTAGAGGGCAAGTAGATCTCGAAGGTTTCAGCCAACAAAGGTGCTCGACTAAAGTTACGGTGGTTTTGTTGAAAATAGATTCGATTCTTTGCTTTTCCCTCGGCTCTCCTTTATATAGGAGGTGGAGCCGAGGCTTTTTGTGTCGTATAAATTACAAAGTACGAGAAGCGTATCGGGCATTTCCTATATTGCTACATCATTCCTAATACAACTCTATCTTCCTTATCCAAAGTTCTCTAGGCTTCTGGGCCTCCAAAGTTTCGGGTCGTGGGCCTCACGTCTTCTCCAGATAACTCGGGTGCTTTATTCGGCTTGCCTATTCGGAATACCTATGTCAGTAGCCTCCGAGATTTTGCTTGAATCGCAGAATGGATTAAAATCTTCATCGTAAAACTGAGTCATATATTTATAAAACCTTCGAATCATAATGAATATTTCGCTCAATGTCTATTTTGTATAGGGATAATGGCAAATGGGGCTGGTTCATCTGACGGATCAGTGTACCAGCTTAACCGCTCTTGTGGCAAACACGCATAAACCTACTTCAAGCTCAAGTCCCTGGACTCGAACTCGGGATACTGGCGTAATTCGACACGTGTCGCTTAAGGACTTATCGTGAACCGAATCCCAGCTGTGTTTTATCGAGTACCTAACGTGTCCGTTAGGATTTTTCTTCGCATCTGCTGATACGAATAAAGTGGGAGAGCATTCGGGTGCGATCCCACGCCACACACAGACAGATCCTGTGGTCTTACCTTTGTAATCTATTTTGAGTTACGGCATTCAGTAGTTTTTACCGCGGCGGACACGCTCCGAGAATATTTTGTCGAGTGCCTTTGTCGGCTGCCGGGATTCTTTATTTATTCGAGTTGAGACGTGAGTAATATCTTGATCTCCCGATGGGAGTACATAATGAGTTATATGTAACTCGAAGATGTACGAAGGAAGTTCTTCATCTCGCAATTGTATATTGACTTGTTACTTTCTCTTCTTTTTCTTCTTCATATTTCATCGGGTGCGCGACCAGCGATCCCGATGGGAGTAGCCCCCGAGGCTACAGCCAAGTGTTTGCACTTAGTTGTAGGCTCCACTTTTTTTATTTTGATCAACTCTTTACTTTTTTTCTTTCACCACGTCATCTTATCAAATGTATGCATAATACTTCTGATAAGAGTAGCCCCCGAGCATATGACCAGGTGCTTGCATCTGGGCATAGGCTCCCGAATTTCATTTTTAACCATACATTTCTTCAGATCTCGAAGTTTTCTTTCCACTATTTTGCTCCATCATTCGAAACTTTTTTGAAAATGACGTCATTGCTGACGACAGCCACGTATGGTCACCTTGGGAAGACATGACTCCCGACAAACCACCGTTCCGTGGGTCCAAAGTTCTCGCACTTCCTCCACGTCGCGCAAGTGGGGCGCGCACATCCTCCGAAATTCCCGGCACGCGCGCGTAACTTCCCCTCGGTAAAATTAAACCGAAAAGACCATTCTACCACTTTGACACGTCGTAGGATTCAGAATCCTTCCCTTTTCATCCGACGGCTGATCGTATCGTCTTCTTCCTATAAGTTTGACCCTTGTCCTCATTTTTCCCTCTTCGTTGCGCCCGTACACCATCTTTCTCTCTATGTCCTTCTTCCTCCTCGAGCACCTCGCGCACGCACCCTCGCTGCCTCTTTGTTTCCTTGGTCGTACTTCCGCCATGGCTCCGCGCTCCAAGCGGTGCAAGAATGATGCCCGATGCACCGAGGAGCGCGTGGAAAAGACCAAGATCTCCGTATGGGACAGGTCAAAGATCTCCGCGCAGGACAATCGCTTGATGAAGAAGATGGGCATGTTCAACAAGAAGTCTATGTGGATGCCAGGGACGAGAGTTCTCCCCATCCTCCTTCC